>NW_012117077.1:2285517-2309204 GCF_000951035.1 Colobus angolensis palliatus
GGACGCAAACTCATCCTTTTTTATGGCTGCATAGTATTCCATGGTGTATATGTGCCACATTTTCTTAATCCAGTCTGTCACAGATGGACATTTATTTACTTTGCCGAGATTCATTAGCGGAATCACTGCTTATGGCAGCTATAGTCTTACAAAATACATTTCTTAAATAATGAGAGTTGAAAGTTGAAATTACTTCTCGAGCCATGGGGTGCAGAGTTCATGTTGTATTAGTTGGCTTGAAAACAATGTTAATTTCCTTGTACGTGTCAGTCAGAGCTCTTGGGTGACCAGATGCTTTTATCAATGAGGTAATATTTGAAAGGAATTCTTTTTTTCTGGGCAATAGGTCTCAAGCTTGGGCTTACGGGCTCAGTAAACCATGCTATAAACAGATGTGCTGTCATCCAGGCTTTGTGGTTACATTTATAGAGCACAAGCAGAGTAGACTTTAGTATAATTCATAAGGGCATCGGTTTTTGGAAACCGTAAATGAACGTTGGCTTCAACTCAAAGTCACCAGCTGCATTAGCCCATAACAAGAGAGTCATCCTGTTCTTTGGAGCTTGGAAACCAGGCACTGTCTTCCTAGTAGTTATGAAAGTCCCAGATGGCATCTTTCAATGGAAGCCTGCTTCATCTACGTTGAAAATCTATTGTTTAGTGTAGCCACCTTTATCAATATCCTAGCTAGATCTTCTGGAAGACTTGCTACAGCTTCTAGATCAGCACTTGCTACTTCACCTTAAACTTTTATGTTATGAAGATGTCTTTATTCCTTAAACCTTAAGAACCAGTCTCTCCTGGCTTTAAACTTTTCTTCTGCAGCTTCCTCACCTCTTCCAGCCTTCACAGAATTGAAGAGAGCTAGGGCCTTGCTGGAGTAGGCTTTGACTTAAGGGAATGTTGTGGCTAGTTTGATCTTAGATCCAGACCACCATAAACTTCTTCGAATCAGCAGTAGGCTGGTGTTCACTTTCTTATCACTTATGTGTTCACTAGAGTAGCACTTCGTATTTCTTTGAAGAACTTTTCCTCTGCATTCACATCTTGGCTAACTCTTTGGCATAAGGGACCTCGCTTTTGTCCTGTCTCAACTTTGAACATGCCTTCCTCACTAAGCTTAATCATTTCTAGTTTTTGATTTAAAGTGAGAGACATGCCACTCTTCTTTTCACTTGAAC
This sequence comes from Colobus angolensis palliatus, assembly GCF_000951035.1. Lineage (NCBI taxonomy): Eukaryota > Metazoa > Chordata > Mammalia > Primates > Cercopithecidae > Colobus > Colobus angolensis. Next base: position 2,286,699 of record NW_012117077.1, read on the forward strand.
TCCTAAAGGCTATTGTAGGTTTATTAATTGGGCTAAATTCAACAGGGTCTTAGACAATAGGGAGGCCCAAGAACAGGGGAAGAGACAAGGGAACTGCCAGTAGGTTGGAGGAGTCAACACACACATTTATTAAGTATTTGTTAAGTTTGTGGTTGTATATGTGCATGATTTGTGGTGCCCCAAAACAATTACAATAGTAACAACAAAAGTCACTGGTCACAGATCATCATCATAGACATAATGATGATGTAGAAATAATATAATTATGAATAAACAGTCATGTATTAATATATATTAATAATGAAACAGTTTGAAATAATGAAAGAACTACCAAAATGTGACACAGAGACACAAAGCGAACACATGCTGTTGGAAAATGGCGCCAATACACTTGCTGGATAAAGGGTTGCCACAAATCTTCAATTTGTAAAAATGTGTATTTGTAAAGTGCAATAAAGTGCCGTAAAACGAGTTATGCTGGTGCAGTAGTATCATCGGCCTGAAAGATTTCACGTTGAGCCTTTCCTTTTAAAGTTAGGCTTCACTTAATTTATCCAAAATATGTTTTTTTCTATTTAAAAAATAAATAAGTCATCTTTATACCTGATACAAGTGTTTTTTAAATAGAGCATTCTATGTCTAAACTAAATTTCTAACATGGATGTTACATTACTTTTCCTTCTGTTCAGTAAAAATTACCTTTTTCAATGAGTATCTGCTGCCTGCCTAAGTGAGATATTATTCGTGTTTCTGACATTTTCCGTTAAGCTCCTCTTAATCAGAATCTCACAGGATCAAACTGAGTGGTCAGTGTTTTATTTATATAAAAGTATTACCTGAGTATCCCAGATGATTTCTTAAAATTAAGGCATGATATAATTACTGGCTCGCTAAAATTACCTAAGGGCTCCTAAGCATTTTTGAAAGCTACAACCAAAATAAGTTTCTGTCTCTCAGAGAAAATTGGAAATATTAGAGCTATAAACAGTGTGTTTTGGAAGCAGTGGATTCAGTTGTAATCATGTGTAAGAACCATCTCTATTTCTATTAATGTAGCTTCTCTTGGCTTAATGATGGGAAAATGCATAATTAATTCCTATAAATAAGAATTAATTTGCAAGATTAATTATGGTTATTTTTTGTAGTTATGTGGTATCAGCTGTTGAATAAGGAAAGTGTTTAGATAATATCAAATAAAATTATTTAATTAACATATAACTTAATGAAGTGATTACACTCAGTACCTTTTATTGTCACACAATGATCATTTTATTTCAAGAACATTAATTAAAATGAAAAATTATATTTGTATGTAAAATTATAAACATTACTGTGTGTTTTTTTTTCCTCATGTGTCCTTTACTATTTAGGGAGAGAGCCAATTTTCACTTTGTAGGCTTCCCTACTAACATCTTTCCTTTTCTCCAGCTAAAGAAAACAAAGGAAAAATAATCTTCTCTGGTAGTAGCATTATTTTCTAATTCTGAAACATTATTTTCTTCAGTTTGTTCTCTTATTCTAACATTTCTATTTCCCATTAACTCATGTAACACAGGTCTCCAGAGGTAATAGGTATTTCTTGTTCTTATATTTGTAAATGTAAAGAAATTTGCTCTCATTGCAAGGATAGTGGTTAGGAGCTTGTGCACTAGAATATGACTATCTGAGGTTCAAGTTCCATGTCTACCACTTAGTTTTGTTTTGAAAATAACCTGTTTCTTGGTTATTCATCTCTAGAACACCTACTCATAGAATTGTTGTCAGAATTAAATTAGTTAATGTGCATGCAAGGCTTAACAACAGTGTCGCCTGCGTTTGAGCTTAGCAAGTAGTAAGGGTAATGGACATCCTTACTGTCATCATCTTCTAAAACTGCATTAGAAATTTTACAATAAAAGGGAATTTTTATAAAAATGAAAGACAAGTAGGTACTAATCCTGTCTGTTGTCTTCACTCTCTTGTCCTACTTTTTGTTTTGTTTTTATTTTTGTGTTTTCGCGTGTCCTAGTTCCCATTTCACCACGACACAGTGATTCAGTCCTTTCACACTCCTGGAATTGAAACTCTTCTGTTCCCTATTAAATCCCTTCCTCACTCTTGTACTATTTGCCCACCTTTCTTTCTTATTTCCCTTTCTCTGTATCCTGCAGCACTGTCTTGATTTCTTTTTCTTTCCACCCATTCTTTGTGTTATCTTGTTTTTTTTTTTTTAGATCTAAATCCATGTATTCATTTTCCTTGCGCTTTTCCCTGAAAAATTCACCCACCCTTCAGCTATTAGCTCTATGAAGATGTTCCCTAATGATTCTCCCCACCTTGACCTATGCCCTATTCACCAAGCAGTGGGCAGTTCTGTGATGTTTAATAACTCTTAGGCAAAACTGGGCAGCATGGAATTATAAATTTTTGCAACTGAAAAACTCCAGTATAACCTAGCTCAGCCCATTCAAATTAAACAAAATTACTTGGGTTAAGATATCTATAAGCTTATTTTAAGAGATCAAAATGAGTACCAAAAGTTAAATTTGCATGGCAATTTACAACATGTAAATACTTTGATTTACATTAACCCACCTATCCTCACATCATCTCCAGTGATACTGGTTAGGCAAGCATTTTTTGTCTGTCCTCAGTCTACATTTGAGGATCAGAAAGATTTATAATTTTCACAAGATCGTATTTCTAGTAATTGAATAAATGTGATTTAAATCTAGTTTCTGTAAATTCAGTACAGTTTGACCTTTGGTCACCAGGTAATTCATCTTTTTGTTGCCCTCTAGAAATGCCATTGAAGTACATGAAGTGTGTCTCACTAATTTTAGTTTTTTTCTCGATTTATATTTGTAAAGGTTAATGATGCCTTTGACTAAATGTTTTTCTGCAGTGTAATACTATCCTGGTTTCTGACACTCAAAAGCACAGATGAATGTAAGTGGAAAAGTTTTTTCCAACTATATGTATATATATATTTTTAAGTTCTACTTTTATTTAGATTTATAGCATACATGTACAGTTTTGTTACATGAGGTTCTTTTGTTTGTTTTTTGTTTTTGTTTTTGTTTTTGTTTGCGTGTTGCGAAGTTTTGGGTTGTAAATGATCCTATCAGCCACGTAGTAAGCATAGGTAGTTTTTCAGACACTGCCTGTGTCCCACTCTCCCGGCTCTAGTAATCCCCAGTATCTATTGTTTTCATCTTTATGTCCATATGTACCCAATGTTTAGCTCCCAGATATAAGTGAGAACATGCAGTATTTGGTTTTCTGTTCCTGTGTTAATTCGCTTAGGATAATGGCCTCTAGCTGCATCCATGTTGCTGCAAAGGACATGATTTCATCTTTTCAATGGCCGTGTAGCATTCCATGGTGTGTGTACACAACGTTTTCTTCATCCAATCCACCATTCATGGGTGTCTAGATTGATTCCCTGCCTTTCCTATTGTGACTTGTATTGTGATAAACATACAAGTGCATATGTCTTTTTTTTTTTTTTTTTCTTGTAGGACAATTTATTTTCCTTTGGGTATATAGTGGGTAGTGAGATTTCTGGTTGAATGGTAGTTCTGTTTTAAGTTATCTGAGACATTTACAAGCTGCTTTATATAGGGGCTGAACTAATTTACTTCCCACCAAAAGTATATAAGTGTTCCCATTTATCTGCAGCCTTGTCAGCATCTGTTGTTTTTGACATTTTAATAACAGCCCTTGTGTCTGGTGTAAAACGGCATCTCGTTGTGGTTTTGACTTGCATTTCTCTAATAGATTAGTGATGTTGAGCATTTTCCTTTTTTTCGTGTTTTTGGTGAACGCTTGTATGTCTTCTTGTAAGAAGTGTCTGGTCATGTCTTTTGCCCATTTTTTAATGGGGTTATTTGCTTTTTGCTTGTTGAGTGTTTAAGTTCCTTATGAATTCCATAAGACTCTGGATATTAAACATCTGTCAGATTCATAGCTTGCAAATATTTTCTTCCATTCTGTATGTTGTCTGTTTACTCTGTTGATAGGTTCTTTTGCTATGCAGAAGCTCTTTAAAGTCCCACTTGTCACTTTTTGTTTTTGTTTCAGTGGCTTGTGATGAGTTAACCATAAATTGTTTGCAACGACTGATGTCAAGAAGGGTATTTCCTACGTTTTCTTCTAGGGTTTTTATAGTTTGAGTTCTTACATTTAAATCTTTAATCCATCTTGAGTTAATTTTTGTATACAGTGAAAGGTAGAAGTCTATTATCATTCTACTGCATATGACTAGTCAGTTACCCAGCATCATTTATTAAATAGGGAGTCCTTTTCCCATTGTTTATTTTTGTTATTAAAGCATAACTGATAAATAAAAATTATATATATTTAAAGTACAGTGTGACATTTTGATATACATATACCTTGTGAAATGGTTACTACAATCAAGTTAATTAACATATTCCTCACCTCACATAGTGAACATTTTCTTGTGTGTGTGTGAGAATGCTTACGGCCAACTCTCAGCAAATTTCAAGTGTATAACACATTGTTATTAACTGTAGTCCCCATATTGTACATTACAACTTCAGAACTTATTCATCTTATAACTGAAACTTTGTACCTTTGACTAAAGTGTCCCCATAGATATGTGTTTAAAACTTCCTTTGCTTATTTTTTATTTCAACAGGTTTTTGGGGAACAGGTGGTGTTTGGTTACATGAATAAGTTCTTTAGTGGTGACTGAGATTTTGGTGCACCCATCACCCAAACAGTATAAACTGTACCCAATTTTTAAAATGCATGTGGGGAAATGTTTACTTTGAATCTTTCTCCTGACAATAATTAATCTGATGTAGTTATGGGCTGTGTGCCCAGAACTGCTCAGAAAGATTGAAGTGATGGTGCAGATATGCACACCTGCAAGCTTTGCTTTACATTTTTTCATGGTACACTAGTTTAGCCCCTGTTCTTCGACTTTCTAAATCACTGAGTGAGACCTGTACTGGGATTTTCTATCCAGTCTTAAAAGAGAAAGAGGACTATACATTAACTATATGTGACTCCAAATAAGTTGAGACTTCAAATAAAGAAAAATGATGTTTCTTCCACCACAGCTAAAATAATCAGATTTCCCAATTTGCAGGCTTTATCTGGAAAATGGTAGTAGAGTGGTAGAAACTGTTAAACCTAAGAGCATATTCTGGCCCTGCCAAAGTATTGGACATATTATTTGGACAAACCCCTTTGATGTTGTGTGCTTGAGTTCAGTTGTTTTTATAGAGAAAGCTAACCAGTAAAGTAGATATGGAAAGTCTTTGAGTTTGTGCTGACTTGAATAAACCTGGAATCATGCTTCCATGTCAACTAAGAATTATATAAAATGTCTATCTTTAAGGCCCATACCAATCAGAGTAGTTAACTTGAGAATTAATTGCTTCAAACTGACATGCATTTATTATTAATTATCCAAAATGAAGGATTTTTTGTATTACAAATATTCTATTATAAATTCATAAGGAATATGAAATCTTTCAAAATGTCTAAGTTAAACTTTATAGGTAATGAAATGGAATTGTGATAGAAGTTACATTTATACAGATCTTACATGTCAGCTCTATGAAACAAAGGGAAAAAAATCAAGTTTGGTCTTTGATGACCAAAGTGGTATGAAATTATTTCTTAAAGTTTAGCCAAAACATGCATAGATTAAAAATTAAAACCCAAGGAGGAAACTGCAATCGGAAAATAATGAAAAGATGCACTCACCTAATGCCAGGTTCTAATCTAGGTCCTATATGGCAGAGAAAAAAAAAGAAATTTCTCATATAGATTATATTTTAATAATGAGAAACAAAAATTAAACTGATAAGAACAGAGACTATACTTGATCTTAGCCAAAAGGCCAAGAAGCAAAAATATAATGATTAAATTTATAATATGTTAAAAGCTGATAATGTTATGGTGAAAAAATCAAGGCAGGTTCAGGAGAATGTGTGGAAGTATTTAATTTTCAGGTAGGATTGTCACCAAGAGCTCTCTCAGTATTTCTCATGAACTTGAGAAGTACCTTCTTTTGTTGTTTTGTGTTTTTTTTTAAAAAAAAAAAAGAATACAAAATTTAAAAAAAGACTCTAGTCCTCAAAGAGTTTTATGTACTGTATGTTTAAACTTTAATGTGAAAAATTTTAAATAGCAAATTCTAGTGAGAACAAAGACACAGAGAAAGAGGAATAGAAATAAAGATCATAAAGGAAGAAGAGGCCAAGTCAAGTATAAAAAGTAAAATAAAGAATTAATAGAATCACTTTTATATTTTTCATCTCTTGAGACAGCAGTTTAAGTGAGCCAGGGTCTATAGTAATAATAGCCACAGCACCTAATAATTTGAGCACTTTTCCCGGTGCTAGATAGTGTTAAGCACTCAATAATAGATTGGTTCAGTTAATGTCTACACCCATCCTCTGATGTGTTACCTCCATTTACAAATGAGAGACTGAGCCTCCAGGAAGTAAGTAGCTTGCTCAGAGACACACAGGTAGTAATTGTTAGGACTGGAATGAGAATGCAGTTGTTAGACCCTACAGCTCATGGAGGCACTCACCATATTTTAGTGTTTTAGAATGCTATCTCCTATCCCTGCCTTTCTGCCTGAAATGGCTCGGATAATGCTTTCTTACTGCTTATGATTGTCTTTATTTTTCAGAGACGTCCCCATTTCCAATTATATTTTTATTTAGATATATCGCACTTGACTACATTAAAGGCTATTCACAGAGTAAGTTTGTTTGGGGAAAGGTGTTTATAGCCTGAATCAAAATCTTTTTGAGTTTAAAAGCACAATTTTTTTTTTAAAAAAAGTGTTGAGTCTGCAGTGTGTAAACTCATTTTGATAATAAAAGATGTGGTTAAAAGGTGAATAAAAATCTGTTATTTTTTTCTTTTTCAGTTCTAAATAGTTGCCATCGCTTCATCAGATAATTGAATTTACAAGTTCTTTGGATAATCCTAATAGCACAGAGAGCAACAGTTTTGGGAGAGGTTAGTGCAGAAGTGTGAGCACTATTTTTCTATTTTTCTTCCTTCTCAAATTACTGAGGAACAGTGACATTTTTTAGTTTAAGTTACATAATCTTCTAGGATACAGAAACGTTTCTAAGTAGGTTGTCAGAAGTATTCTGTAAAGTCTTTAGAATAATTGTCCTATTTGCAGAGAGAAATATGTAGTACTCAGTATTTTGTATTACCATTTGATTTGCTATTTATTGATGTGTGTCATTAAGCATGCTTAAAAATAAACTAATAATTTGCATGAAAATACATTTCAAAAAGCATGGTAATCCATTAATTAACCCGGTAGATAATGACATTTGAGCCCTTCCTCCTTTGAGCTTGTTTTATTGCTATTTTTGCATTGTACAGTTTCTAAAAATGTATGGCCGAAGAAGCAGACTTGCAGGGATTGGAGTTTATTTTGTAGTCTAAAATCAGAAAGATTTTGTTGATAAAATGAGCACATCCTAGAATATAATAGAAATGTTTCTGTTTTGCACTTAATTAAAATGTACAGTTGTTATTTAAACTTTTAATGAAGACAGTGTTCACAAATTTGAATGCATGAAGCTTATGCATGAAGATCTTGCTTTTTTCAAGGTCATTAAAATTTTAAGGTAAACTAATAACAACATATATATATATACATGTATACACACACACACATATATATATAAAGAAAAAAGGTGCATTTGGCTTTTGTTTTATTTTAAAACTTGGACTCGGGAAGGGGAACATCACACACTGGGGCTTATCATGGGGAGGAGGGGAGGGGGGAGGGATTGCATTGGGGAGTTATACCTGATATAAATGATGAATTGATGGGTGCTGACGAGTTGATGGGTGCAGCACACCAACATGGCACAAGTATACATATGTAACAAACCTGCACGTTATGCACATGTACCCTAGAACTTAAAGTATAATAAAATAAATAAATAAATAAATAAATAAAATAAAATAAAATTTGCTTTGATTACATTCATTAGTAAGTTCTCTGTTTAATTCCACATTACTTTCTTATAAATTTTATTTTACAAATATTATAATATTGAGGGATTTTTTAAAACTAAAGTCAGGGAGATTAAAAAAACTAACTGGATATTTTCCATTGAAAGAAATATAATCATAAAGGTCACATGGCCATAAATAGTTTTGAAAAGTAATTAAAATATCAGAACTCTCATTTTTTTTAAATGTATGTTTTCAGTCCATGGGTACAAGTGCAGGTTTGTTCCATAGGTAAGCTTGCATCGTTGGGGTTTATTGTACAGATGATTTCATCACCCAGGTATTAAGCCTAGTACCTATTCGTTATTTTTCCTGATCCTCTCCCTACTCCCACTCTCCACCCTCTGGAAGGCCCCAGTGTGTGTTGTTCCTCTTCGTGTGTCCTTGTGCTCTCATCATTTAGCTCTGCTTGAGTAAGTACATGCAGTTTTCTGTTTCTGTGTCAGTTTGCTAAGGATAATGGCCTCCAAGTCCTTTCATGTCCCTGCAAAGAACATGATCTCATTCTTTTTAATGGCTGCATAGTATTCCATGGTGTATGTGTACCACATTTTCTCTATCTAGTCTGTCATTGGTGGACCTTTAGGTTTATTACCTGATTTTTCCATTGTGAATAGTGCTACAGTGAACATGCACCTGCATGTGTCATTATAATAGAATGAATTATTTTCTTCTGAGTGTGTACCCAGTAATAAGATTGCTAAGTTAAATCGTATTTCTGTATTTAGGTCTTTGAGGAATTGCCACACTGTCTTCCACAGTGTTCAAACTAATATGCATTCCTACCAATGGTGTATAAGTGTTCCTTGTTCTCCATAGTCTTGCCAGCGTCTGTTATTTTTTGGCTTTTTAATAATAGCCATTCTGCCTGGTGTGAGATGGTATCTCTTTGTAGTTTTGACTTGCATTCCTCTAGTGATCAGTGATGTTGAGCTTTATTTCATGTGATTGTCGGCTGCGTGTATATCTTATTTCGAAAAGTGTCTGTTCATGTCCTTTGCCTACTTTTCGGATGTGTTTGTTGTTTTCCTTGTAAATTTAAGTTCCTTATAGATGCTGAATATTAGAACTTTGTCAGATGCATAGTTTGCAAAAATTTTCCCTCATTCTGTGGTTACCCTGTTGATAGTTTCTTTTTCTGTGCAGAAGCTCCCTAGTTTAATTAGATCCCATTTGTCAATTTTTGCTTTTGGTGTCTTCATCATGAAATCTTTGCCCTTTCCTGTGTCCTGAATGGTATTGCCTAGGTTGTCTTTCAGGGTTTTTATAGTTTTGGCTTTACCTTTAAGTCTTTAATCCATCTTGAGTTAGTTTTTGTATATGGTGTAAGGGAGGAGTCCAGTTTCAATGTTCTACAAATGGTTACCTAGCAGAACTATCATTTTTCATGATGACTGTTTAAGTTTAATGTGTGTTTTAGATCACAGAAGTAAAGATAGAATTACCTAAATAAGATACACAAATACACACACACACACACACACACCCCTACAACACCTCTCCACCACACACTACCAGACCGGCACATTCATTATATATATATAGCAATTTATCACAAGTCTTTGCCACTCCTGCATTTGGAAAGAGACCAGAGAGAGAAACTGAAAGTTGTAGTTTATAGGCTTTTCTGTGATTCAGGACAATAAAGTAGGCATAATTTAGCTATGTTTATAAAATAAATGGACAGATCTATTTGAGATGCTAGATAGCTATAACCTTAGGTTTTGTGGATTATAACTAGCAATAAATAAAATTCAATCCATGTAACATAAAAAGGGAAGGATCGTGTTAGAACATTGTGGCAAGCCCTGTGCTGTATAGATCTCTTCAGACTACTAAAATCATAAAGTTCTCCTTGCTTTTTAGCAGCTGTTCTTACCCTACCAGACATTTGTTCACATTTACATTAATTAAAACATTCCTTAGAATTTTGAACCTAATAGTTTCTGCTTTCAGTATAAATTCTCTTTCCTGGGGTCACTTAGCTCCTGGGCATTATTTTAATCATGGTAATATGAATGGATTGATTAAAGAATTAGATATAAAATAACTTATACTAAATTCATATTCCAAAAACCTGCATTTTTTCACATTTTAGCCTGTCTTCAGTTGGAAAGTATCTTACAATATTGATGTGGTAGTGATATTTTTTCTCTTTATTACAGATATAGAAAATAATTCATCTTGAAATGGATGATGTCTTAGATTTGAAGATATATGGTAACTTAACCGCTCTGCTATCGTTATAGTCATCTAGTCACTGGAGAACTCTTCTTTTTGTCACTCAATTTGAAACCTCAAGGGTTGTACCTTACAATAAATTTCCTTAGCTTCATCAGTGGGAGTGAAGTGAGTTTAGTGCAGAATGATATAAATGATAGTACTTCTTACATCAAAATCCTTATACTTTGAACAGACACTTTATCAAGTGGCTGAGCAAACACAGCAGCTTTTGAAGTATTTGAAGAGCCATTGAATTTAAGAGTCTTCATGCCTTCACTGTTCTTTAATCTTATTAGTACATGCCTCCTTCAGAACACTGGCTCTTCCTTGGTTCAAATTTAAGGACTTGGATTATAAAATAATGGCTGAAAACTTCTTATCTACTTCAACCTGTTGATAGATATATCAAATACTTAGGAAGCTCTTGAATTTAAAATAAGAAATCATAATATTTTAAAATGCTATCCAAATTGATAGGGACCTATTTGATATCCTTTTAAAAAAAACTATTAAAAAATTGTCATTCTTTCCCTACTGTATTTTTTTCCTGTTGAACAAGGTAAATTTTATGGCCCAGTGTTTTGTATTTACTAATAAAATGATCAAATGGATCAAATCAATAAGAAATGGACTAGAACAAGTATAGTAAATCTCAGATATTCAGACCTCAGCGTTACTTTTAGAAATGGCAATCTTGTATATCTAATTGTGTCAATAATTTAAATGGATATCATTTTATATTATTTTCCTATTTGTATTCTTCTCTTGTCATATTCATTCTGTCCTCTTTATGCTTGGAATGTGATATGCTTTGGATCTTTGTCCCCTCGAGATGTCATGTTGGAAAGTGATTCCCAGTGTTGGAGATGGGGCCTGGTAGAGGTGTTTGGGACACAAGGGAGGATTCTTCATGAATGGCTTGGTGCCCTCCCCTTGGTAACAAGTGAGTTCTCACTTACATGAGAGCTGGTTGTTTAAAGGAGCTTCACTCCTCCTCCTCGCTCTCCCTTGCTCCCTTTCTTGCCATGTGACATTCCTGGACACCTTCTCCTTCTGCCATGACTGTAAGCTTCTTAAGGCCCTCACCAAAAGCAGATGCCAGCATCATGCTTCCTGTATGTATGGTCTTCCGAACCATGAGCCAAAATAAGCCTCTTTCCTTTATGAATTACAAAGTCTCAAATATAACAATATAAAAAATTTCAACCTGAGAAATAAACAAGAAACTGTATATGAAAACACTGCCTTATTCTTGGCATAAAATTGGTGCCACATGCAGACAGTAAGGTAATCAGATCTACATTTGACTTACGCACACCTCCCAACTCTACCACTTAACAGGCTGTCTGCCTTTGGGCCAACTTGTCTCCCCTTCCACTTCTGTTTCCCTAATTCAGCCTCAGTTCCCTTACTTTTGAGTACTGTCACTTGTACTTCTAAAACTCAGTCTATGTCTCTCCTTTCCCACTGTCAGAGATTAGACATACATAACTATCCTTGGACTGTTGTTACACTGCTGACTGTTTCCCCGACTTAGTCTTTCCACTGTCTGTTTCATGCTGCTTACAACCTCCAGGTGAATTTTTTTTATCGTAAAACCCTTTCTCAAGAATTTTAAACACTATCACGCTTAACTAACAAAATAAGTCTTAAGACCCTAGCCCAGCCTTCAAAAGTCTTCATATACAGCTTGTCCACCATAGTTTTCTTCCTTGACTCTCCCTTTCATTGCATATTGCTTTGTGCTCTACTTGTGCAGGTTCATATGTATGCCTAATCTCCTTTTACAGGCTGTAAGCCACATGTAAATGAAGACCATATCTTAGTTATTTTTGTTTCTTGCACAGTATCTTGTACATTGTATGTATTTAGCAAATGAATGAGGGAGTAAAGATAATTTATTGTACTTTCCTCAATTATAAAAATATATGTAATTTGGCTTTTCTTGGTAAGTCAGTGTTGTCATTCTGAATATCAGTTTCCAAGTTTTATTGGGAACCTATTATGAGAAGGTCCTCTGCTAGGAATACGGAGGTAGCTATGGATAACAGATGACCTTTTAAGGTGTCCTGCTAAATTTATCTTGTGTGCTATGTATTGGAAACCATATAATGATGGTAGTTGAAAATAAGTATAAATTGGCTTTGAGTCATATTTTCAGAGGTAAATTTTCACAGAAAAAGGATGATGTGGGAATTGTGGTGCTGTGTGTGTCCCGTATCATGTATGTACATATGTGTGCATCTGTGTGTATGTGCATGCACATGAGAGAGTGAGGGAGTACCCGAGAGAGAACATGAAAAACAAACAAATCAGTTGCTCAGATAATCTCTTTGAAAAGGCTTGTTCTGATTCTAAGCAGCATTCCTAAAACATGTAGTTTCCTGATACTTGAATAATATATGGCAGCAATTCATGATTATAAAGCTCTTTCACACGCATTACCTCTTGTTTAGTGTTTAAATTTGTAGAAATTTCTGGATTTTAAAGGCCACGTTTTCTAAAGGAAGCTATTGTTTTCCCTGGGTAATGTAGACACAGAATTGGGTGATTGCGCGATTGGACACAGAAAAATTTTTTCTTTAAATTATAGGCCAGAAAAACATGTCTAAACCGATGTTTTGAAACGTTCTCTGTGGCTTTTATAAGCTTTTCCTGTATGGCTACCAATTATATAAAGTAAGTAGATTCTAACGTTTTCAATATGACGATCTCTTTCAGTGTCAAAGAGAAATGAATCCTTATATAACAATTGTTCTTTTACTGTACTTTGATCGAGAAAAGTATACACAAAAACTATTAAATTTTGTGACTTTAAAATTGCATTTTTTGGTGTGCGAAGCTCAGCCTGTACTTTATTGTGGGAAAAGCATGTAAAATGATGGACACGTGATTTTTATTTTACTGTAACATTGAAAATAACGATTAAATATTATTTAATTCTGTTTCAGAAAAATAATTTTGTTGAGAACATTCTCTTTTATTAAGAAAAAAAAAAAAAGGCATGCCAGGCATGGTAGCTCACTAATCCCAGCACTTTAAGATCGCTTGAGCTCAAGAGTTCGAGACCAGCCTGGGCAACATGGTGAAACCCCATTGCTACAAAAAATATAAAAATCAGTCTGGTGGCCTGTGCCTGTGGTCTCAACTACTTGAGAGGCTGAGGTGGGACAAACTGCTTGAGCCTGGGAGGCAGAGGTTTCAGTGAGCCCAGATCGTGCCACTACACTGCAGCCTAGGTGATAGCCAGACCCTGTCTCAAAAAAATATATATATATATGCCCCTAAGTAAATGAGGGAATTATTATTTTTAGTTTTGCAACCTTGAATAATTTTCCTATAACATTTTAAAAATTATAATTCAGGTGACTAAAATGAAAGTGTTCATAGGAGGAAATAGTCATCTCTAGTGTTAGTGAGAAGTTGAAGTTGATTAGGAAGGGGTTCAGAACATGCTGCCCCAAAATATGCCACTTTGGCTTATTGATTATTCTGAGCTGAATCTGTTTGAGAAACAACAGATGCAGAAAGAGCTCTTTGATCTCCTCCTTCCTACCAAAAAGCAAATCATAAAACTGCCCGTGAAAAAGGTGTCTTTCCTGTGCCAGGAATAGGAGGACATTCTCATCACCAGAGATTGGGAAGTCGAAATAGACCGGTACAAACCAACCTACTAAAATAACCCTGCCTTCCATCAGTTTCCCCCATGTATTTCCTCATTGTGTTCCCACCATTGACTGCCCCCAGCACAGGCTCTTGTGTCTTGTCACGTTCCCATAATTGATCATTCATTGTGTAAAAGGCACATTAAATGTTTGGACCTAATGGTTTCTTTTCTTTTTTTTTTTTTTCTACTTTTAGGTTCAGGGGATACATGTGCAGGTTTGTTAGTGGGCAAACTGCGTGTCGTGGGGGTTTGGTGTACAGATTATTTTGTCACCCAGGTAATAAGCATAGTACCTGATGGGTAGCTTTTCCATCCTCACCCTCCGCCCATCTTCTGCCCTCAAGTAGGCCCTGGTGTCTGTTGAATAACGCAGGAATGGAAAACCAAATACCTCATGTTCTTACAAATGTGAGCTAAACATTGAGTACCCATGGACACAAAGAAGGGAACAATATAGTCTGCATTGTAATAGTAACAACGTGTACATTCTTTGAAACACAGTGTCAAATGTGTATAATAACATAATTTAGTCTTTAGACAACGCCTAATCATATATAAATTCCCAGCCCCTTACAATCACATAACTACTCACTCAGTGAGAACTTACAGTAACATGACTACCAGTCAGGTTGGGAACCGTTGCTTTTGATGATATGCTTGCCTTATTTAGCCACTGCTATCAAAAGCCTATGTTGTCAACCAGTAATTCATTAATTGATATTTTAATTCAGTTGTTTTTAAAGTATTCTAGAACATTACTCTCTAAACTGTACTGTTTTAGTTTTCGGAAGATTTATCCCAGTATTTAGTGAACTGGAATGAAGAACAAAAGCTAAACTTCTATTTGAATATTTTTTTTTTTTATTCCACAGCATTCATTATTTGCCATGTCTTTGATTATTTATTTTCGTTATCGTATTTCAGCATTAAATGTATTGGTAGGCTCAAATCATGTTCAGCAATACTAAGTGACTTTAAATGTCCCTGGGACTAGTAGTCATCATTTGAATCTCAGTCTTTCTTTCTCAATACAGTAATATTCTGATTATCAGTTTCAGTTTGAATTAGAGAAGGCTGGCCTGGATTCACTAAAATGGAGGCAACACTACTAACAGAAGTTTCTGTAGCATGTCCGTCTTCGCGTCTGAGTTTCCGTAGCATGTCCATCTTCACTTCTGACTTAGACAAAGATTTTCAAGAGTTGACAATGATGGCTCGTTGTTCTTTGCTCACAGGTTTATTAATGTGATAATTTTTGCAGTAATGGTAATATACTAACATTTCTGAGATTAATGATATATTTTCCAGGAAATCAAAACAAAAAGCACTTAAACTATCTGCATTTCTACTAAGGCTAGAAGAAACTTAAGATTTCTAAGATACCAATGCATATATCACTGTAGATTTTTTTATCAAGTACCATTTCTAGATTCTTTGAGCCTAATAAATTTGAACATAATGATAGCTTTTAATTTTGCTGTAAATATGCTAATACCATCTAACAACTTATTGTGAAAAATCAGATGTTCAGTACAGATGCAACGAGGCATTTCCTTTTTTGAATATTTTTTTATCTGAAGTTGATTGAATTCACAGATGCAAAATCCACAGATATGGAGGACTGACTGTATGTATTTACTAATATATCTAGCAGACACATGGAGATAGTATAACTATTAGTAAATATTTAAAAGGCGACTACATGTTGAACTTATTATTTATGACTTGTCTTGGTAGAAGTAATATAAACTTACAGAGCAAAATTTCTATTCAATATGGAGAAGAATTTACAACAAGTGGAATGGGTTGCTTGAAGAGAAAAGTAGATTAGGTACGTTTCATCCCAGGCTGGGTGATCACTTGATGAGTCGTGATGGGAGTATAACAGGGGTCTCATGGGTGTGTGCAGTAGATAGCTGGTGAAGCCCCTTTCAAACATAAAACTGTACAAGAAAAAATGAGTGCTTAGCACAAATTATGATTTAACACTGCTCAAAAACTCACTTTTAAATTGCTGTCTCAGCACATATTTTACAATGTCTCATTCAACTCCTCAACTGTTGTGAATTCCTTAAAAGCCGTACATTCAAAATTGTGCTAGATTCAGATGCAGCGGAATACGGAGGGCATCAGAGACTGGACCACAGCACTGACTTTTTCTCTGAGGCTTTTGAACATAATGGGCGTCCCTATTCTCTTTTGGTAAGTAAGTTTCTCAACATATTTCCTGCTATTTTAATTTACTCTTATTCTTATAGTAATGTTTTTGTTCAAATAAACAACTCTTCAAATAAGCAACATGGAATAAAAGCATGAAGGAAAGGGGTTAGGGAGAGGGGACTACGCTTGACCAGATGTAATGTGTGGTACTGGACTAAACTGTGTTTTGGAAAAACTAATAGTAAAGGATATTTAGGGGACAATTGGCAAAAATTAAACATTAATAGGATTCAAAACTATTTCTCAAGAAATGAGCAGAAGGCAGTTTTTTACTTTTCTTTCAATTATGAACATTTCTATTCTTTATGCAACAATTCACTCTCCTTCTGTTCTTGTTTTCTCCATAGCATTTTATATTAAGCAGATTTCTACATTATGGACTGGCAAATGAAGTTTAATTTAAAACACCTTAAAGGAGTCAATGAAAAATATATCTTTCTTTTCTTTCATGTAGTAAATTGAAGACTGAATTCATTCTAGTTATAAAATTCTCTGGATTTTTTATATTACTGAAGGAAGCATTATATGACATAACTAATTTTTACATTGTGGTGTTCACACAAATAGAATGTTAGAATGTTGCTTTAAACTACTATGTTTAAATTATTTAAAATGTGTAGAATTTAGTAAGTTTCTAGATGCAGAGGAATTCATTATTTAATTTATGGCCATATAGTAGGTTCAAAACCACATCTACCATTCCTAATTCTAGGAAGTACCTAAAAAATACATGACTTTACCATAGCTGTTAACATTCTTATTTCATTAAATTCTCTCACTTTTCAAAAGTTTAGATAGAAGTCAGGCATGAGAATCTCTCTGGTACCGCTAGGCCTGCCATCTTTCTACTGTTTTCCCACCTCTCAGAGTGATGCCAGCACTCAGCTTCGTAAGCTGCCATATTATACATAAAAGTGATATCCCAAAGATCATAGCATACAATCACTGAAAAGAGCAGGGATTACAAAAAATGAGTTGTTAGATTGTGGGTTGTGAGGAAAGTGCAATGGAAAGTCCTATGAGAATTAGGTGTTGCCCTAAATGTATGTGTGTGCGTATGAGTGTGTGTTGATGATGACATTGATCCAGCTTTAGATATATTTGGAGAAAGATATATATTTTTAAGAGAGAGGGCTCAAAGGTGCTATCACATTCTTCAAGGAATTATTACTGTAGTCTGTGAGAACATTCAATTTTGACATGTAAAATAAGATTGATAAAAATAGTTTTTTATCAAAGAAGTGAATAAGAAAATTACCGTAAAGTTCTGAAATAATCAAAAGAGTTAGATGCCCTTAGGGTTTCGGAAAGATGATTCAGCTCACAAAGGGGAGTCATGGGGAAGGAGCAACTGA
Organism: Colobus angolensis palliatus; assembly: GCF_000951035.1. NCBI lineage: Eukaryota > Metazoa > Chordata > Mammalia > Primates > Cercopithecidae > Colobus > Colobus angolensis. Next base: position 2,304,180 of record NW_012117077.1, read on the forward strand.
TTGCAATAAAACTGAGCTTTCACTGATGGAACTAGAATGAAAGGACTTGGAAAGACTCAGACCGCAAAATTCTTACATAGCCAGCTTTTCTAAATGTCTGTGTACCCCAACAGGGTTCTGTTATAAAGAGCCTTGAAGGTATAGTGAAAATATCACAAAATGCCGTGGCACAGGACCTGGGATCCTGACCCTAATCTGCCATTTACTCACTGAGAAATTGAGTGATTTAACTTTTTTTTTGCACTGCAGTTTCCCCCACCTGTAAAATGAGGATTATTCATATTATCTTCCCTACAGCAAGAGATTCTTAGGAAGCAGAAACTCTTTAACATGCCCAAGGTTTTTGGAAACTGTAAAATGCTACTGCATATGTATTTTAAAGGTGTTATTGTCATGAATAGGCAATTATTATATCGTAGTTTAAACATGTCAAAATACTAAGTGTTTTGAGGACACACAATTAAGAATACCTTCTCCCAACTTGGGGAAATTATAATCTTAGGCGACGGCTCAGACTCTTTTGAGGTGGGCAGAAAATATCTTGCCATCCTTTCAATTTTGTGAGAGTGAAGATATGCTGGCATAATTAAAACAAGCCAACCAACCAGTGGCAGCAACATCAGATTACTTTTCAAGCACTAATCAAATTGATCTCACCAAGGTGGAAAATGCAGTTGTAAATTATCAGATAGAATAAAGAAGATATCATAAGTATCAATAATACGTAGAGGAGGACAGCCCTGCAAGGACATGGCCAACAGAGAAGAGCTGAACACTGCCTGCAACAGAACTCTAATCCAATGCAGCCCATGAGGTGAGGGCTAGCTCTCTCTTCCCAGCAGCAGAATCTTGTTTTCCATGACTACAGTGCTTCGGGAATTACTCGTTTAAATACACCTTTAGGCTCCAGATGATAAGATCACTCGGTTTTAATGTCAGATTAAGGGAATCCACACAGACTAGTAAAATACAGAAAATCTAGGCAAACAGGTTTTCTTTTTACCTAAGTTATTCAGCAAAGAGCCAGAGGAGAAAAAAAAAAAAAATCATATTAACAAATGTACCTACTGTAATAATGCCTCATTATAAGGGAACTCCTTATTAAACTGAGTCATATGTGCTGGGATCCAGTGGAGTTGCTTGAACGTGATCATGAGTGCTGTAGGTCTTATACCTCTTCCAGTGAGATCACTCATACCTCCCATTCTCGCAGACTAAAAGGAGGAAGGAAGAACAAAATATAACTTTTCCTTCTTCCATGAAATTTTTGCCCATCATAACTAGTACACAGCATTTGCCAAAGCTTAATTTGCAAGCTTAATAATCCAAAGGATCGCTGAATAAGTGTCAAATCTATTTTCAAAGATAGCAACAAACAGCTCGAAGGAATTTTGTAATAGCCATACATGCTGCAGCATCAGCAGGTACTGCTGTAGCCTTGTCTCTGTGTGCTCCCTCAGCTGAAACTGTGAAGCCGGGGATAACTGCATGTATACCGCCATTGAAACGTATTTGCTAAGGTCAGAGTATGTCACAAATGTCCAAAAGCGATGGGACAGAGCTCCGCCAGTCTGCTTTACTGGCAGTTATTGGAAACTCCATTTTAGCATAATCATTTCTCTATATTTTGATTCCTGATACAGGAACCTAATATGTTAACCTATATGTTAATCAGTGCACTGGAGGCAGGGGACTTCCTTTCTCTCCTCTGATTCATAAAATCAAATTCCATGGCACAAATGGGAGAAAAGAGATTATTGAGTCTTAAATGAATTCAATTTCTTTACAGTAACTGAATGATGATGATGAAAATGAGAATAAAGCAACAGATTTAGCACTAATTACTTTGACAATTAGGCTTCTTATCAATAAGAAGTAGATGTATTTACTCTCATTCTAAATTTGGAGGTTCAAAAGTAGACTTGATTTAAATGTAGGATTTGGCATAGATGTATCATTTTTATTGCCCCTCACTTGTAAGTTTTAATACAGCTTAACAGTTGGAAAATATATTTTGCTCTATTCAAAATTATGAAAATAATTTTTTAGAAGAAAGAAAATCTTGATTTTTAGTTTACTTTTTTAATGTATATAAGTTAGATGAGCTAATATACATTTCTATACAGAAACACTAGCATCACTTTTCTCCCAACCCTAATGCAAAATAATGAGAATTAGAATAAAAGAATACAATTTATTTTTTCTTGAAAAAGCATTTTATGAACTAAAGCATGTATGTGAAAACTAAAATTATTTTATATCATCTTTTATTTTTCAAAAGACTGTGTAATTTTTATAATGAAAAAAATGTGTATGTAGACTATGAAGGAATCTAATGACTTTTTCATTGAATGATGTTTTGTTTGTTTTTTTTGTGAGACGGAGTCTCACTCTGTTGCCCAGGCTGGAGTGCAGTGGCATGATCTTGGCTCACTGCCACCTCTGCCTCCCAGGCTCAAGCAGTTTTCCTGCCTCAGCCTCCCAAATAGCTGGGATTATAGCTGCACACCACCACGCCCAGCTAATTTTTGTATTTTTAGTAGAGATGAGGTTTCATCATGTTGACCAGACTGGTCTCAAACTCCTGACCTTAGGTGATCCACCCGCCTCGGCCTCCCAAAGTGCTGGGATTACAGGCGTGAGCCACCATGCCCGGCCCACTGAATGCTGTTTTCATTCTTCCAAAATTATATGTGTATATGCTATTTCTAAACTTAAAAATTTCTAAGAGAATTTTTAAAATTACCATTTAAAGTATTAAATGTTTTTAATTTTAAAATTTTATTTTTTAAAATGTTTGACACTGTGTTTTCAAAAATTGTGTAATTAAATTTTGCAAGTCAATTATTAGTCCTAGAGGAAAATATAGTCCTAGAGGAAAATAACATTTTGCCTGAATGACATAAAATAGACCATTGTGTGAACAGTTGTTTTTTTAGCCACACTCATGGTTAGTGTAATAATTAAGTCATTAAAGTCATCAAAATAACTGAGTAGATTAGCATGCATTTGACTCTCTTAATAAATGAATTGGATTGTACTATGCTATTCTGATTCTTTGTGAAGAGCAGACTATTAATATAGCTAGAAAAAAATGAAACTCATGGCTGTATACTACATTGTCTCATGTTCTTAAGGTGATTCTAGATATAAAATGTTTAGGGCTTACAGGCTGATAAATGGACACAGGAGATATGTTTATCAGCATGCATGTTATGCATAGTAAGTGCCTTCTATATACAGGTATGTCAATATACTTTTTATATTTAAATATACTTAAATGATTGTGTTTAAATCTACTTAAATGTGTTCGTGCTTCTTTTCTCTTGCCATATTAATGAAAACTATTGTATAAATTAAAATGATAAAATGAGAATTACAGAGCCAATACTTAGACTAAATTTTAGGAACCCCAAATTGTTCGTGTCTGTAATTATCTCATCATAAGGGTTATCTCTGATTGTTTTAAGTTCCTTAGTATAATTAGTAGTAATTTCCTAACCACTAAAAAAATTGATTTACATACTCAGAAGAAAACTCAAAATTCCATAAATAGCCATAGTTAAGAAAAATCACTGGCTTAGGGAAATTCTTCCGTGTTGCCTATACCACAAGGGCTCTGGAGCAATAGAAACACATTCTGGTAATTAACACTGCAGTGAAATATATGTATATTATTACAAAGTATTTCTGTTAATGATATTATACAATTGTGAACCAAAGGTTTTTTTTTTTTAGCATATTGCATTAAGAGGTCTCTAAGTATGATGGAAGTGTCGTTATAAACCTCCTTACATGAAAAGACCAGTATCTGTTAGTGAATATTCTTGAAGCATTTTTTAACCATCAAATGCCACAATGGCAACTACAAACCTGGAACTTTGTTATGGCATCCTTTGAAAAAAAAAAAAACCTCTCGGCTGGGTGCGGTGGCTCACACCTATAATCCCAGCACTTTGGGAGGCCGAGGCGGGAGGAACAGCTGAGGTCGGGAGTTCGAGACCAGCCTTACCAACATGGAGAAACCCCGTCTCTACTAAAAATACAAAAAAAAATTAGCCAGGTGTGGTGGCGTATCCCTGTAATCTCAGCTACTCGGGAGACTGAGGCAGGAGAATCACTTGAACCTGGGAATTGGAGGCTGCGGTGAGCTAAGATTGCGTCATTGAACTCCAGCCTGGGTAACAAGAGTGAAATTCTGTCTAAAAAGAAAAAAAAAAAAAACCTCTTAAATTTAGACAAGCGAAAACGCCAGAACATCAAAGAGTAAGACTGGTTCTAAATTATCATGTAATTATTATTATATTTCATTAATGAAATAATGAGGTTATGAATGAAACAGTAGATATCACAATTGCTTAGGATCCAAATCTGAGATATATCACTATAACATGCACTTACAGAGGCCTCTCATTATTTATCCTAGACCTGACTAATGTGTTTCATTGCAACTTTCCCAGACACCTTGGACTTATCAGAGTCTTTTTGCCTGCATTGTAGGACAATACTCTATAAGAGAAATGTTTTCCATGTAGAGGGAACTGAAATTATTTTGTCTAGTTTCTGGCTCTACTGAAATATTTGGATTGGTTTTCAGTGTTAGATTGCTCATGGCAGAACAATTCAAAACCATTCAAATTGTAACCTTCTGTCCCACTGATTAGTTAAATCCAGTTACTGTGATCCCCAAAATGAAATATGTGGACTATGGCCAGCCACGGTGGCTCACGCCTGTAATCTCAGCAATTTGGGAGGCCATGGCGGGCAGATCAGGAGGTCAAGAGTTGAGACCATCCTGACCAACATGGAGAAACCCCATCTCTACTAAAATTACAAAAATTAGCTGAGTATGGTGTTGCGTGCCTGTAATACCAGCTACTGAGGAGGTTGAGGCAGGAGAATGGCTTGAACCCGGGAGGCAGAGATTGCAGTGAGCTGAGATCACACGACTGCATTCCAGCCTGGTGACAGAGCAAGACTCCATCGAGAGAAAGAAAGAAAGAGAGAGAGAGAGAGAGAGAGAGA
>NW_012117077.1:2309254-2355576 GCF_000951035.1 Colobus angolensis palliatus
GGAAGGAAAGAAGGAAGGAAGGAAGGAAGGAAGGAAGGAAGGAAGGAAGGAAGGAAGGAAGGAAGGAAGGAAATATGTAGACTAGACTAGACCCCCTGATAAGTACATGGGAAACTCCTTTAGAAGGGCAGGTCACTTTCTCAATTTGTACCTGTTTTGATAAGATGTAGGGAGGGAATGGGTTGAATCACACTTTGTTTGTTTGTTTGTTGTTTGTTTTTATTTCTCCTTTGCTTTGGGTTGTGTTCATTTTGTCTGTAGCTTCATTATGGAAATGTGCTCTCCTTTGGACTGGGTCTGTCAGGATCTTTGGTAATAGTCCTGCTTTATTTGTGGATAACTCCAGCTTCCTTTTATTGACTCACTCTCATAACATCTTGCGTATGACAAAGAGAAAACGTTGCATAGAAAGGATTGCATTAGCAGTGAAATTCTGATGTGGTATGATAGTTACAAGATATAAAATACAATGTGTAAACTATAGGGAAACAGCTTGTAGCACTGAAATACATGGTTTTCTCACACTTAGTGACCGCACGGATGTAATATTTATCTTTTTGGAAATACTGTATTGCAAAACAGATCATGAGACATTGAGCTACACAGCGACTGTTAGCATTTGTTAATCTTTTTCAGATGATCTTCATTTCCTAAATCACTATGACTTTGAATTGAAGATTAGAAAAACTGTTCTCTAGCCATTAAATCCAAAATATAAATTTCTTCAAGTGCCACCATTTTAAACCTGCTTTAACTTTTGATGTTAAAAGCTAACCAACTGTATCAATATGTCTGATTTTTTTGAGTAGTATTGGTTCTTTATTGTGAAACCTTAAGAGAAAACATTGTGTTCATTTGCAGAGTTGAGATGTATTGGACATACAAGTCTCATTAAATGAAAATCAACTGTTCTGTTTCTTTAATTTTTTTTCTCCTAAAGTCATGTTTGCTTTGCGCCTTCATTCTGGTTCTAACCTCTGAAAGTTTTTTTTTTTTTTTTTTTTTTTAACCATCAGGCAAGCTTTCATTTAGAGATAAAGTGACTGAAAATAGTAAAATATCAGCAAAGTCAGAAATGAAGAGAGATTGTCACAATGACAACCATCTATAGTATTATTTTTACTGTTTGCTTTGTTAATACTTAGATACATTGTTTGAACTAGCATATAAATAAGCATTAAGCAGTTCAAATCACTTCTCAATTTTATAAAAAGATTTCAGATATATTAGAGAGTATCTTGTTAAATACGCATCTATTGATCCACTATTATTCCTTTGTTCGTTGTTCATTTCTTTAATTCAGTCATCATCAACATCTGCCTTGTCCAATGGCACCAGCTGAGAGTTAGAAGATAAACGTATGACTTCTGTCTTTCTAAAGCTCATAGTCTAATGAGGGAAACAGATGGTACACTTGAAAAATCATTCACAAATTGTGTTAAGTGTTCAGAAAGAAACAAAAAAGCTGCCATGATTAGAAAAGAAGAACTTATCATATCTAGGGTTGTCAAGGAAGGCCTCTCCATATAGCTGGTATTTTTCCGAGAGATAAGGAACCAGCAAGGCAACGAGAGTTTACGGCAGAAGGCACATCATAGGCAAAGATTCAACAAAAGGGGAGTGTTTGAGGTGTCCAAGGAACTGAAAGGCTCCTGCGGCTGGGGTGTAGTGGGTGAAGATGCAAGCAAGTAGCTGAGCTGGGATACCAGATGTAGGCAGAGAGGAGCGGGTCAGGGCTGTGCACACCATGGAGAGAATCTGAATCCTAGTTTAAGTGCAATGGCAAGCTGAGTCATTGGTTTAAATTGAGAGTTAGGATTCCTTATATTACAGTTCAGTTTTTGTTCTTGAAAGGAAAAAAAAGAGACAAGATTACAAATAAAAGTGCCTTGATGCAAAACAAGTGCTTTGTATATTGCTTTTCTTCATCTAACTGAAGTAGTCACACTGCAAACTGGCAGCCTTCCTTCACCACCTGATAGAGCCTCAGCATGGCAGTAAGGGGCGGTTTACATCATTCCTGTGTGAGGAGCACTGGTTTTCATTACGTCGTATGGAGCCCTCTAGTGGTGATTGCTTGATGATAGTCATGCTGCTGCCAGAACTGTAGGAACTGCGCAATCGAGCCTTCTAAGAGCGTGTAAAATTGTAAAGGTAACTGTAACTGTAGGCAGATGTGAGACTGCATCGTGCCTGTATCTCTTTGACATGACGACAGGCCGTTTGGTACTCTCTTCAACTGCACTGACATAATTGTTTTGACGTAGGTGTACATTCCAAGCAGAGTGGCGCTCGTCCTTCAGAATGTGGATCTGCCGAATTGAAGAGGCCTGATTTCAGCTCCACCAGATGCAGATTTGTGTTTTGTTTTCTTGTTATCACTGTCACACAGCTTATAACATGTATGCTTTTCAGAATACAGTTGTCTAGCCAAACCGTCAGGTATCTGAAGTTCAATATTGGTTTATGCAAATACAGCAAACTTTTCTTTAAGTAGATGGGAGAATATGTTTCAAATATTAGGAATCCTAGACCATATTTTCAAGCCATCTTAGCAGCTAGGATTCTCAAATGGAAGTGTTATATATAATATGTTAAAAACATTTTGCTTTCCTGGCTAATTATTTGATCCTTTTAAATTCTAATTTGAGTCATTTGTCATGTATGATTATTTCTGTTAAATGTACACAGTATTTAAGATGATATTTGGTGGCTGTATTTGTTCTGATATCTTTTGGTCTAAATTATGAGGTACCAAGATTGTTTCTTTGTTGTTTTCTTTTTAAATTGTGTTTAGAAATACTGTAATAAATATGCAATAGTGATACAAAATAAAGAATTATATCCAAGATAATATAAAAGCCATTATGTATGAACTCATCCATGTCTCGTTTTGTGTAAGTTTTATTTTGTGATCTCTTGTCCACTAAGTATCTTGTTAAATGCCATTACCTCAGTCTTTCTGAAGCCCTGAAATGGTAATTGTAGCATTTCAGAATATGTCTTTCATTTCAATCAATAAAAAGCTTTTGTAAAATTGCCTTTGCTAGTGTTTATTTTGCTATACTATTATAGGGCTTGATTATAAATGAATATTATTGTGCCTTATCTCAACTCTAATACCTTCTCCACATACATTCACATCTACGTGATGGACTAGGAAGCATGGAGATTAATATTTTTTTTTAGGCACAATTTTGTAACTTGAAATCACACTAACCAATTTTGATATCTAAGCTACTCCTTCATTGTAAACCTGAACACTTTTAGAAGCTAAATTAAGTATCTCAACTCAGTAGAATACTTCTTCATGAATTTACCCCTTGGTTAATTAAATACCAAGACAGGTCTAAGATCATTGATTCATAACTGAGAGATTATATTGTACTTATGGGACATAAAGTATCTGTTCCTCTTTTAAAAAGATCTAATTTTTCCCTAATATTAATACTGACTGCTTGTTTTTTGTTTTTAGCCTGATTATTTGTGATTAATTGGAAATGAGTTATTTCATTAAAAACTCAGTAGGAGAGATAAGCAATAAACGTTTTTACAGCCAACTCTATACTGTGTATTAACCATCATCCTTAAACTGTTTTTAAATAAAGCCTTGAGCATCTAAGTGTGAAAGGTATTATTTACTTTAACTTCTAAACAGAATAGTGGTTTGATTTCCTGAAAGAATCAGCAGTGCCAACTGATAATGATTCGTGCTGGGGAAAATTACTGAAAGTCATCTGTAATGGTTTTCCCATTGCATGGACATTATTAATATCTTAACACTGGCATGATCTCTGTACTGTGACTATCATTGATAAAAACACAACATAGAACCCTGAAGCGTGATATATCATCTTCTAATTTTTAGTTCCTTAATTTTGCATGTGTTATATATGAAAAGATATACCGTTTATTAGGTATAGTTTTTAAATTACAATAAATTATTTAACATCTAGAACCCATTTACTTTTCATTTTGACCTCTGTGGCAGAGTGAGGAAGACCAGACTAATTATATACCATATTTGTATTTTATTGATTGATTTTGCTAAAAGGTTCTTTAATTTCAGAATCTAAAGTTAGGATTTAGCAATGTAATATAAGTTAATTGCCCCTGTCAAGTGCCATTCTCCCCCACCCAGAAGAGCAATAAATGCATGTTGCTAGGTAGGAATTACAAAAACCCATACAAACAAATAAAATATTAAGAGTGCAAAATGGAAAGCAGTTGGTGTATATCACAGCATAGATGACCTTTATGGAACATTCTGATATTCTAATATATTTTACTGTAGGACTTTTCATTTACGTATCAGTAACATTCTCATTGTTATGTCATCTTGTGGGAAGTTCTTTATTAGCTAAGTGTTTCAATAATCAAAACAGAGAGTTGCAAAATTTTACTCTTTTAATGTGCCTTATATTGTTTTTTCTCTGACATGTTTATTACCAACATCAGAAATGAGAGTGACCTGTCTTTGTTGACTTTTTAAAACTAAATATTTTGCTATTTCAGTTTTTTATGTTCTAAAAACTTGAGTTCAGAATTCTTGCTATCATTTTCTAATATTAGCAAACAAGTTCTAGTAGTTGCCCTATTATCCATAATAGGATTTACACCTAATGCTAGTGATGCATAAGGTTTTCATTTAGTAAATAACCTACTCAGAAAATACCATAGCTCGTAATAGCCAAAAGTTGAATTGTAAACATTTCTCCTAGAATGGTTCCCACTTTATACCACTTGAACTCTGAGGGTCAACTTTTCTCATATTCTCTTTTCTATAAGTATAATGTTTCTCACCTTGCCCTGTTCTTAGCTGACGTGTTTATCTCTAACCTAAAATGAGGGAGTTAGCCACCACGTTCCTCAAGTTCAAAAAGTAACCAGTGACAATAAATTGACTTTTCTTGTAACAGCTATAAAAGAATGCAAGGTTTTGGTTTTTTTTTTCTCTGACTGACGCACTCCCCTTAGTAATACCAATTCAATTCAACATTTATCACCCATCAGGGTTACAGCCATTGCTACGGGGATCGTATAGGTGGTTGTCTGAATAAGAAGCCTGTTCTTCAAATAATACAGAAGAGAGTACAGACAGATCTGGAGGAAAGCGATGAAGGGTCATGTGTTTTCCTCTTGCATTCAGCTTTCAGTTTCCGGAAAAAAACCGTTTCAGTGTCTCTGGTCCTGAAGCCATTGAATCTGTTGATGAAAGCAATGTAAAATAGCTTTCTTATTGGTTTTCCTATGTAGAATGAGCTGGAACAGACAGACCTGATAGAGACCAAAACAGTGAATCAGCTTGCTGGCTGGCCTTGTGCCTCTCAGACTATTTCGTTTTGCTATTTTGAGTCATGCCCTAAGCTTGAGGTCTTCAGAGTAGTGAGTTTCATTTCTTTCTCTATTCCTTATAAGGGGACAAGCATTGAGCTATGAACTTTGCTAGGTAGAATATTCTGATGAAAGAAAATAGCATAGCAATGTCATGTCCTTTATGCAGTGGAGTTCATTTATCATTCACAATGTGTTAGAATAGAAATGTAGATAAATTTTCTAACTAAAGCCAGCCTTTAGGGGGGAAAAAAATCAAATGAACTCCCTGCTAATTTTTCTGCTCTATTATCTTATTAATGGTGATTTGTAGAGAATTTCAGAGAAACATTCATATTTTAGGGCAGAGTTTTTTAATCGGTAGTGTGAGGAATTATCATACAGTAGCTGTAAGTGTTTTTGTCTCCATAAGATGTTACATCTGGATTTTAACTCTTGGCAAAAACTGTGCAGAGGAAGCAATGTTTATATACATTAAAAAATATATTTTGTGTTAGATATGCTTATGCTAATGACATGTCATTCAGAAGCTTACTTATGACTTACAATTTTTCTTGTTATTTCTGCTGGACCAGAGAGAGGTGTTTAGCCATCATATATGCTGTGTAGACTGTTTTACCCAGAAGCCTGAACTGTATTTTAAAAGAATAGTGTGATACAGTGGACAGGAGACGTGGGCTCAAGTGACAACTCTTCATGCTCAGTGCCTCCTCGTTGCTTGTTTCCTCTTGGAACATACAGATGTCCCAGTGAATTCCTTTCCCCTGCGGTCAGTGTAATGCCCCCTTAGTGTTTCAGCTACTCTCAGGCTCTGCACTAATATAGCCCAACCTTGTGAAGGGCATTTAACAGTCTCTCTACAGTAACCAAGAGGGCAATGTAAACTATATACAAAATGAAATAGTCTTAGACCCCATCATAGCAACCAAGTGTTGAGTTTCTCTATTTCTTTCCCTCTTCCCCTCCTACTCACAACCTAGCTAGACTATAGGCAGAAGGAATAATTGACAGAGAAAACAAGAATTGCGAAAGAGAGCTCATAGGTAGAAACAATTTGGTTCATCTTTTTTTGTTATGAAAGTCTGTACTCGCAAGAACACATTGTTATTCATAAATGTTTATACAACTAGATGTTAATTTCTTGAAGATGGAGGAGAGATATCAACCGTTGTCCTGAAATTTCAACAGCCGTCTGATAGTAACAGCAAGGCAATACAAAACAGAAAACTGACCAAAAAAAGCTATCACACCAGATTACTTTGCCACACAAGAATTTGAATTAAATGAAGTGTTCAAATTGTTTATGCATATTTGTCTAAGGTAATGCAGGAAATAGCTGCAAATGTGTGAACAAACTCATCCAACATACATATTATAACACATATAAGTGTGTGAAAAAACACAGATATACATATATAATTTGTAGGTCAACTGAAAACACACCAAGTCCACTAATTCTAATATTTGACTTGAACAAATGAATCACTTGATCTCTGTGTGTGATACTTGTTCTCAATTTTAGGTATTTTTCTGGTTACATACAAGCATCAAACCCAAACAAATGATTTTATTTGGATTTAAAGAAGGTTCTAAATCTCTGCAATGAAATGTAATATATATGTTTCAAATCTTTAGAAATTTCTCACCTCAAACTATTTAGCTATGAGTCTTCTATTTTTCCTTTAGAAAGGAAGGAAGAGCAGATGAAATAACTTTATCACTTCTTTGTTTATATCCAATAAGGATTCTTTTTTAACTGTTTGTAGTGTCACTTTCCATTGACTCCAGTAATATACATGAAAAATACGGTGTGCAATTTCATTACACACACACCCCAAGCCACGCTGTCAATTATTGATTAAAACTGATCATATGATATTACACACATGCAGACACACAGTCACTCTATGCTCCTCTTGTTCTTTCTTATGGTAAGTGGGCGTCACTCACTGGAACTTTTCTATGTAGAAAAAGCAGCAGAATACCTAATTCTTGACTGAAACATCTATTTTTGAAAGACATACTGTATTGGCTACCCTGTACTGAGCCCCTCTTTTTACTGTGTCCTGTGCTGAGCACATTTTTATTCTTAAACTGCAAAATTATTATGACTGCACCCCTTTGGTCTAGGTTGTGCTGATCTCACTGTTCTCAGCTGCCTTTTATGCTATTTTCACAAAGGATCACCGGAAATCTCTATATCAGGGATCACAAGTTGGCTGTCTCCTTTGTGTTCTTTTGGTTGTTTGCCTTTAATTGAATCTGAATGTCTTTGTTGGAGGACAGGGTGGCACTTGAAGCCATGTGGGAGGGTGGGATGCCCCACTTTGCTGTGAGATGGTGAGGGATGAGTTTGGAGGACTGCCCCAAAGACTGAGAGCTTGTGCCAGGGCTCATCCTCTGTCTGCATTGATTCACCATTTTCAGCCCATGCTGCCACACTCTGCCTCATTTACTTGTTGGGTATTTTCCTCATGATGACTGTATACTGTTGTTTGACTCCTCAGCAAGTCATTATAATTTTCTTTATTGTCTCTACCATAAGAACTGGGAATTATTGTTTATGGTTCTCCTTTATCCTCATCATTTCTTAAAAAAATTTTGAGAATGATGCTTCTATCTTATCTTTATTTCTCAACTTAAATTCACCACTCCACTCATTTATAAAGAAGCAAAATTATAAGTCAGATACCAAAAGACAAATAGTACTACATGTTCTCACTTATATGTGGGATCTAAAAAGGTTGAACTCATAGAAGCAGAGTAAAATGGTAGTTTCTGGGAACTGGGGCAATGGTTGCAGGCTGGGAGAAGTTGGTCAGAGGATATAAAGTTTCAGTTAGAAGGAATAAGTTTTGGAGATCTGTTGTGTAGCATAATAACTATAGTTAATATCAGGTTGTTATATACTTGAAAGTTGCTAAAAGAGTAGATCTTAAATGTTTTCACCACAAGAAAATGGTAAGTTTGTGAGATGAGGGATATGTTAATTTGCTTAATTTAATCATCTCACAATGTATACATGTATCAAAACATCACATTGCACATCATTATATATAATTTTCATTTATTAATTGAAGCATAATAAAGCTAGTGAGTTGATTGAATGAGGCCCCAACCACACTATCGAGGGTAGTATCTTTGACTTCATGCCAATTCATGGTTGACGTTAGCCACAACATCATTGGTGTCAGCCTTCACAACAACCCCTAGATGGCGATATGGTTAAATACCTGGGCATGGTAGTCTGCCCAAGTTGACACATAAGCGTAACTATCACAGGAGTATTCTGCAGAAGACCTGACCAGACAAGGAAATGCCAGACAAGGAAGTCTGAGAAACTGTCCTCGACAGTCCAGAGGGGGCTAAGGAGGCATGACAACTAAATGTAATGTGGTATCCTAGACGTGATTCTGGAACAGAAAAGGGACATTATGGAAACTAGTGAAATCCAAATCAGATGTAGAGTTTAACTGTGTGTGTGTGTAAAATAAAAACAGGTACTGGAATAGATAGTTCTCCTTTACTGGAGAAGTATAGTGTTACGACAAATGACATCCGATGTCCCAGGGAGACAAACCAGGGCTGAAAGACACTGGGATCAGGACCCTGAACACAGTTTTCTGAAGTGACTGGAAAAACGACAGCCAATTGTTTTTCAGCATCTTCCCTGACCAACAGACAAAGCAAAGGTCTAAAACCACGATTGCATCAAAGTAAATGTCTAAAATTTAGGCCTCTTGTTGATCTGCGCTGGATTACTTCCTTTAAGATGTTGTGCTTATTATTTGGGTATTGGTTTACAGGTGAATAAATAAAAACATTCTGAAACAAAACTCAGGATATTTGGTAAAATTTCTTTCACATTTAAGTTACTCTTAAGTAACTTAAATAAAGAGTAACAGCTTCTAGGGCGTATACTTTTCAGTCATGTATCTTGGAGCTACATTTCATGTTAAGAAACAAGATGTTTGTAAATGTTCAAAAATTAGGAGCTGTGACTGCAATTCTCAGCTAGGAGAAGCTAGGACGAATTCATATTGTCCTGACCTAACTGCAGAGTGGGCTGGGTCTTCCTGTGTCCAAGAGGGAAGGCCGCGCAGTGAAAACAGCATGCCATCTGCCGTCATTGCCGACAAAGTCTGGGAAATCTTACATACTTTATTCCCCCTCACAGAATCATGATGCAAATTAAATATTAAAGGCCCTGAAAATTCCTAAAATAAGGAAATTCTTCTAGTATTGTTTAATTCAATATTTCCCAAACCCATTGAACAGTGTTCAACTCAGTCCTCATTCACAGGGAACATCAATATCATCTTGGAGGTATAAAGCTGTATTTTCCTAAACACAGTATACAGTAACACAAAGATAAATTTATCTCTCTTTTTCTAATGTGTCTATGACCAAGGACTCCCTCCTTCTAACTCCTTTTTCTGGGTGTGTTGTGCATTTGCAGTCCATTTTCCTTCACGGTCACCTGATCTAGGAGTCAACACTTGTATTAGAATGATGATCTCGTGATTTAACTGTTCACGGACGATCTTATTGCTTTAGGTTCAGAAATCTCTTGATAGGTTTTTAAAAATTGATAAATAACATTTGTACTCAGTATATTATAGAGTGCGTCTGATTTTTGTTACACGCATAGAATGTGTAATGATCTAGTCCGGGAATTTAGGATATCCATCACCTTGAGCGCTTATCATGTCTATATGTTGGGAATATTTCAAGTCCTGTCTTCTGGCTATTTTGAAATGCACAATGCACTGTTGTTCACCAGAGTCGCCCTACTCTGCTATAGAACATTAGAGTTTATTCCTTCTCTCTAACTGTATGTATGTACCCATTAGCCAGTCTCTCTGCCCCTACCCCCAGACCTTCCCCAGACATTCGTTCCCTGCCTCCGGTACCTGTCATTCTACTCTCTATCTCTATGGGATCATGAGAAGTGTTTAATTGGATCCCCAAGTACTGACCTCAAAGTTCTCTTTAATGAATGTTCCTGGGTTATGAGAAATCTGAAAACCAGATTAACGACCATTTTCTAGAAAGAGAGTAGGATATTAGGGTAAACATTTCATTTAATTACTTAATTGCTGGATTGATCTGCTTTTTTTTCAGCCTAATGTTTTCTTGCTGATTACTGTTGCCTATATTTTAAAATTCATTTTTATATCACTTATTGCAGTATATGTATATTTGTACACTATTTGCATTATTTTTGGAGAAAGGTAGTAAATAGATGATGGATAGATAGATCATAGATAGGTACACAGATATATAGAGAGATAGATGAATAGATGTTTTAAATATGGCTTCTGTTGTAGTGATGACATAGTCCATAGCGATCTGTTTCGATATTTTGTGACTGGTTGCTGAGGAACCACTTAAAGCTAATGAGAAGTGCAGGTGCTTCCCTTGATATTTTATTAGGATAAAACCTGGATTTTCTAAAATCATGGAGATTTCTGCTTAATGTTGTGAAAACAGGATGTGATATCTCACTCTAATGTGTAAAACATTGGAAAGTTTATACAAAAAATAATAAATGTTCTGGGTGTGGCAAAATAATAAATGCTTATATGTGCTTAATCAAACTTTCATTCCTTTATATATCTAAATCATTAAAAAATGTGTTACATATCATTTACATAGATATATATGAAAAGTTAAGAGAAGCTCTTAATATGGGACAAAATAAAAATTAATATTGGATACAGGAATATGTATTATACCCTGCCTTTTTTGACAGGCAGTCATAAAAATGAAGTTAATAATGTTCAGCTTTTGTTCTGTTCTTTTGAAGGATCATTCTCAAATAAAAATTATTTTTGTCTCTCTGGACAGTTATTCCTACTACTTCTCATAGAACTAGTACAAGCATAAACTGGGTCTACTCTTGACATTCTGACTAGCTAGTCAAATGTCACTTTAAAATAGACAATTTTGTTATTGATTCATTATTGTTCATTCATATATTGAGATACTGTGCCAGGCTCTTGGAATGTAAAGATAAATAAGATAGAATTTCACAGTTTTGTAAATTGACTGTAGTCACAAAGGAGCAAATAGATTTGTTATTGTGTCAGAGTCTAAGAGTTACCTATCTAATGTCCATTTTTCTATCTTCCACAATAATAGAACCATTATTCAGGTGCCAGATGACAAGTTTCATCCATGTGTCTAAATTCTAGGCAAAAGAGGAAGTTGGGTGGGACTTCTGGGATTACTGCTTAAAAGGAAAAACAGAAAACTGGAACATTTACTATTAACAAGCTTCTCCTTCAGCTGCTTGGAATGTGTATAAAATGCTGGAGATCTATATCTATCTTAGCTATCAGCTATGATAAGATCTATATCTATCTGTATCTATCTTAGCTATGAGATAACTTTACATGCTTGGTGGCAGATGGGAAAGATAGAAGGATGCAAGATTTCCGGTAATTTTAAACCAATCATATAATTATGAGCTGCCTTTACGCACTTTACATGTAGTAAAAAAAAAAAAAGGCTTATGTATTTACTAATATATTTAGGATTTTCTGTTACTTGCAGTCAATACAATCCTAAATGGTTCACTTATCAAGGAAACTAAATGATCTCAACTGATAAATCAGTCAAGAAGTTGACCTTGGATACATAAGATTCAAGTAGGTAGATTAGTGGGGCTCTAGGCACACAGAAAGAAGGCACGTGAGTATATTAGAACTAAGAAATTACGTTAATGCTTTCTAAACATACATTAATTCCCTCAACATGAACTAGTCCAAAATGATGGAAGCACAATGTCTGTGAAGAAAATGATTTAAAAATAAAGGTGTAGTAAGTTAGAACCAGTTTATAAATAGCCTTCAATGTCTAAGCTAAGAAGACTGAATTTAATTTCTTATGGATTATAAAGTCCTTAAAGACTGTTTACAAAGTGAGAGAAAAATAATATTTACAGCTGAAGAAAGCTTAAAATCCTCTAATGTAGTGATTTTCAAAATATGCTGGGGGACATCCTCATTAACACCTACATGGTTGGCAGGGAGGGGGCTGGAGCAGAGTTTGGGGCTGCTTACTGGGCATGGCTTCACGGCACGGAGAGCCCTCATTCATAGGAACTCTATTTTAATCTGCTTATAATCCCACACAGTAATGCTTCTAACAAAATATTCCAAAGTGAATAGTATTTGAAATCTACCAATCTATGCCAATGTTAAAATTTTATTTATTGGAAAATTTTGACTCACAGAAGTCTTTGCCCATCATCCCACT
This sequence comes from Colobus angolensis palliatus, assembly GCF_000951035.1. Lineage (NCBI taxonomy): Eukaryota > Metazoa > Chordata > Mammalia > Primates > Cercopithecidae > Colobus > Colobus angolensis. The sequence continues at coordinate 2,321,852 of NW_012117077.1, forward strand.
GTGAATTAGGACCTGACCACAGGTCTACAGAACACTGGCCAATCTCTGTATTATGTCGTGGTGTGAATCAGAGATGTGCTTTCAGATCTTCTGAAATGTACTTTGAAGAAAATAAATGTCAGGGGTTGGGCTACCAATTATAACCTACGTCGGTTGCTGTACCAGAGACGGTGATGGGCTGAAAGCAGAGAAGTTTCAGTAGAGCTACACAGCTAGGGGTGTGTATCAGTGACCCTAAACAGATTCCAAGCCGCTTCCATCAACAAAGTCACCAAACCTCTGCTTTTAATTCCTTGTGCTTTAAGCTCTCAGAACAGTTTCTCTGTTTCTGGTTGCGTCCTGACTTATTCATGGTCAATGCCCTACCTTTTACTGAAGAGAGCTGTTGAGGCTGTGAATTTAACTTGCATGGTAATTTTGCAGGCTGCAGCCTCAAAGTTTGGGTCTGATTTTTTAATACATCAGTCCTGAGGCTACAGAAGCTAAAAGATTATTCCAGTCCAGGTATAGGCATTCTAGTGTTCTGATCATGCCTTGAGCTGAGAATTTAAAATCCTGAGCATTTTCATCCTTTAATCTCAGTGTAGACGTCTTCTCCCACAGTCCTTGTGCTCACTGCTTCCTTGTCATTCTTTTCCAAGTCCCTTGGACTCTCCAGCTTCACTGTCGTTAGGCTCTGTATGCCAGGTAACTACAAGTGACAATTTAAGTAACTGTTTTGTCTGCATTTGATGGACTTTCATCTCATTTTCCACCAATGGTAAAGTCATTACTGCCTACAAATCTCACTAAATGAAATAGCCAATAAAAAATACTGTCTTCAGGTGATTCTTTACCTAGGAAGTGCTTCTGGTGCCAAATGATTTATCAGTCAGGGGCAGACAAGAAAACAGACATCGCTAAAGGTATTACAAACACAACATGATGTATTATAGGAGCATAGAGACAAATGTTGGAAGTGCTGGTAATGCAAACGTCAGGAAGTTACTTCTGGCTTTCAGAAATGACAGAACTACAGAAAAACCATTGCTAATAAACGTAGCTCTCTGAAACACTAAAGTCAGTGTGATTCTCAGGAGGATGCCCAGATATTGCTAGAAGTTTCTGCTGATTATCTCAGCCGCCTACAGCACCGAAGTGGTTAATTCTCAGGAGGATGGTTGAAAGCCAATGGCGAAACTTCCCTTCTGCCATCTGCAGATGCCCTTCCTCTAAAAAGAGTAATGAAGGTGCTGAGGAAGTGCACCCCATGCACAGTGCAGCCCGTGTGCAAAGACGTTGCAACTGAATGCAGAGCACCCAGGCCTTCTTGCTTTGCAGAGTAATGAGGAATTATCAAAATGACAGTATAAGCTAAAACCATGCCAAATGATCTTAATCAAAAAGAAAAAAAGACGTAATTGTTTCACAACCTTTAAACATTTTTGTCAAACTATTAGTCTGTTATTATCAGTTAAAAATCAAATAGGAAAATGAGAAAATAGTAAAACTAACATTTATTTAGTACGTGGTAGTTTAAACCATCAGAAACAATGACAATTAGCCTTTTTTCTTTCTTTGTATAAAATGTCAAGAAGAGGTTTTGAGGAAAATAAAAATTAACAATAACAGTTAAATTTAAAGGTGAAGAATACTGATGCCAATAATTGACATAGAAACAAGCAGTACAAAAGTCAAGGATCAGTGAGGAGTCTGATCTCAAACTTCTTACATTTTAAGTGCACGAGGCTAATCCATGTGGAAACACCCAGCGTGCTGCTGAAATTTCAGTCTCCATCTCAAGAGAGTCAGGAACTAGAGCTACAAATGAAAATGCCATGTACAAAGAAGTGGTAAGTGAAGTTAGGAAATAAAACTGCTGAACTCAGACCCTTCCAGTAGCTCCCAAGTACCTGGTGTGAGGCGGATAAGCCCAGAGAATGGGTAGATGGTAGTATGAAGAGAGACATAGGAATGGAGAAAATGCAAAGTGATGTAACAAAGGGCAGTGAAGTTTAGAACAAAAGTAACAGCAACAATAACCAAGACAGGCAATGGTAAGAAATATTGCTGAAAAGTAGGATAAGTCCTAAGTAAAAACTCATTAAATCTACCATTTAGAGTGTTAATAGTGATTCTTTATAGAAAAGTGATGATAAAATGCTTGGAAATAAAAGAAGGAGGTTGGAAAGATCTGAGAAGTGAGTGAGCAGTTGATGACTGGCAAATGTGGAAAATGTGGACTATATTTTTTAATTTTTTTTTTCTTTTAGAGAGAAAGAAAGGATAGCTTTATAATACACCTTGAGAATATTTAATATACCTTGAGATAGTAGAGAGATAAAATTTGAGGATGATAGTCCAGCAGAGGTTGAGAGAGTTAAAATGTCTTTTTTTTTTTTTTTTTTTCTTTTTTAGAGATGGAGGCCTGGCCCTGCTCCTCAGGCTGGAGTGTAGTGATGCAATTATAACTCAGTGCAGCCTGGAACTCCTGGGCTCAAGTGATCCTGCCTCAGCCTCTGGAGTAGCTGGGATTGCCGGTGTGGTCCACTGAACCCAGCTAGCGGGTTGGGATTGAGAGAACGGATTGAGGATGACTTGGACAGGAGGAGGGCAATTCTTCCTGAGAGGGAGGTAAAAAGGAGAAAGTATCAACTCAGATTATTAGGTGATGAAGCAGAAAACCAGTGGACCTTCACTGGCATATCACTTCACCTTAAAGTTGAATGGAGAGGTCCATTGCACCAAGAGGAAGAGGGAGGGTCAAATTGAGAACTTGTGAAGAGCTGAGAATGATTTGCAATATTCACTACAGGAGTTGATAAAACATACCTAAAATAATTGTCTCGTTGTTTTAGCTCAACTGGTAGGTTAGATCGCGTGAACTTGACCCATGGATAAGCCAAAATTTTGTTATTTTTTTTCTATTTTAGTTCTTAGCTAAGAAAATTTCTGAGAGGTGGAACGAAGGAAAGGAATCTTTTAGTGTTAGAAACAGCATTGTTAAAAAGGGTGTCTGCATATAAGGAGTAAAACCAGTTGGAAAGAATTGAGAATATATAGTGACTGTAGTACAGAGTGATGGTAAATACCAAGTTTATTAAGGAGTGGCAAGCCATTGTTTGTTTAAAAAAGAAGTCTGTGTCTACAAGAGTTCTGTAGATATTTACCAGTGTTGAGTACTTTATCTTCAAATTCAAATACATAATTAGATTCATACTCCAGCCTGCTTCTTCAGCCCTACCTGTACTTATCTTTTTTCTGAGAATTTTGTCAGACTGTTGGATCTTCTGCTTTTTTTCTTGGGAAGGTTTTTTCCCGTGGGCTCATGTCTGACATTATTCAGTGTATAATTTCTTTTCTATCAAATTGATTTTTCCAGAGCAGAGAAAGAAAATCCAACTTATTATTCTAAGAAAAGAAAGAGTTTGCCTCATTTTTTTAAAGAAATAAAATCTAATAGCTTGGTGCCTTTTGGTGAGTGAACTGGAAAAAGTTATAAGTATCTTTCTTTCTCTATAATTATTTCCATTTGGGCCTATGGTTCTTAATAAACAATGAACTGGCTCTGAGTCGTATTTGTTCACTGTGTGAGTTTCGTGTGGATGCACATATATCAGTTCTATCAACTAGTGTACAATTCTTGCTTTGAAACTGCCTAGAAAAAAGAAAATATTTGATTAAAAGAAGAAACCTAACTTGAATTAAGCTCTGAGCCAAGGAATATAAAGAAAAATTAATTCTTTTAAAACATCACAGTCCTAAACTGGAGACTGACCAAAACATTATTTATAATCAGAATTAAATATTGAAGGTTAGGAACTAGAACCTTAATATATTCAAGAAAAGTAGAAAGAAACTCATGGTCAACCTAAGGGCCTCGTATAATTGCTGAAGCTGATACAACAGTGACTTTCACATTCAACGACTCTGTTGCCAGAATGTATTTTGCGTGTGGGTAGAGAAATCCTTTTCACAGCACGATGGAATGACACTGAAAATGGGAGAGGAAAAGATGGCCATGCTCAGGCCGCAGATCAAGACACTTGGCATAAAAAAGAAATGGCTTAAGTGAAGGGCAGTAAATAAAATTATAAGTGAATATGCACACACAGTAAATCTATTTAGGTGCAACCCTAAACCTCTCCCATGTTCACCGCTGTGTTACACAGCAATTCACAAGTAGTCAAAACTTTGGTTAGAAGCTGCCTTGGATGTGTCAGTTGCTATGTGTGTGCTGCATGAAGCTGCAGGGGAAGGACACTCACTCTGTGCTGCTTTTGAAATCCAGGAAGATACCTTAAAACAGCAAAACTGATGAGCTGGGGAAGGGGCCTCAGAAGGACAATCATTTGGCTTCACTGAAGGAACTGGCAGTTTTTGCATTCACCTCCTGATTAGTTTCCACACTCCCCTGATTTCCAAACTTCTCTTTTCTCTGCCTAGCCTATTTATGCTTCTGTTCTCCCTCTTGCAGACCTCAGATTTTGATTACTCCTTTTGTGCGAAAAGCCTTCCTGCTCAAAGCCCACTTTAAATTCCCTCAAAGGAGATAAGATGAGCATCAAGCACATAGACAAATACTATGTTTCAACACAATAAGTGAAATGAATTTTGTCTTTTGACCCACAGATTTCCTGTACTCATGAACTCATAGCATGTTACATTTCCCGGTGACTTATCTTGAAGCAATGTTTCTTCGCTGTTGTGATTATTTCATGTTTGTGAGTCTTCTTTCTTTAGCGCTCAAGTCTTTATATTCCATGGCTTGCTTTCATTTTTTTTCCAACCACAAAGCAGTGTATCTGTATTACTCCATTTTCACACTGCTATAAAGAAATACCCAAGACTGGGTAATTTATAAAGAAAAGAAATGTAATTGACTCACAGTTCCACACGGCTGGGAAGGCCTCAGGAAACTTACAATCATGGCAGAAGGTGAAGGGGAAGGAAGGACCTTCTTCGCCTGGTGGCAGGAGAGGGAAGTACAAGCAGGAAAACTGCCAGATGCTTATGAAACTGTCAGATCTCGTGAGAACTCACTCATTATGATGAGAACAGCATGGAGACACCACCCCCGTGATCCATCACCTCCCTCCCTGACACATGGGGATTACAATTTAAGACGAGGTTTATCAGTGCCACGTGGTTGTACAGAGAATACGCTCAATTGATGTCTGATGTGACAGACAGTTTTTCCCATGGAAGAATTTGTACCCAAACATATAGTTCACCCCTTAGTATTTTACTTGCCTGTTTTACAAAAGATTCATGCAAGGCAGTTCACTAACTGCAACATACTGAAATGATAATCAAATTTTTGTTACGTAGTGGCTCATTGTAGAAGGGCTGATCAGATTTAACTCTTTCATTTTGCAGGTGAGGACACAAGAATGCTTATTCACATTACTCTAACTTATGGAAGGCAGTGGAGAAAAATAATGGCAACAGCCAGAGCAAAAGCCACACAAAACTTAAGCAGACTTGTCTTCTACCTCAAAATGTGTTGCCTGACTTCCCTTCTCCTGACTGTAGAAATTTAGTTTGTCCGATTTCTTTTCAATATAAGTTTGCGGCATAGGAATAATTTCATTACTTTTGAACCTAAGTCACTTTCACACTTAATTCTTCACAAAAATGTTTTCCAGGGTTTAAAGAGAATTATAATTTCTCGTGTTTGGACTGTCTTCTAGTGAAGAGGTGGAAAATAGAATTAACTGCAATGAAATGCTATGTTATGCATCGCTTTAAAATTATTCATTTTGTATTTCCTTTATTGAACCAGAGTTTTTACTCATGATTGACCTTCATATGATTCTGAATATTACTTTCTGCCATATCACTGAGAGCCTAGTGTCTGGCTTCTTAGGTTATGAAACTATAAATTGAATTGGCTTTCCTGAAGCTTAAGGCTGAGGTCATTGGAGTGTCTTTTAATGGAGACTTACAAATTGAATAGTCAAACTTTTTATCTGAATGTTCACATCCACCTGTAATCAAAGTCCATTTGTGCTTTGGCTTTGGTAATTTTAGTGATGGCTTTCCTATGAGCTTATTTTAGCAGGTGACTAATTCAGAAGAGGCAGTAGTTTTTGGCAAATTCTGATATGGAAAATTATCAAGCAACATACAAATGTCATACTAAGCAGTCAACATCTGATAAAACTCATTGAAAAATATCAAGACAATTAGTTGAGAAATATGTTATGTTTTTAACGGCATACTGAGAGCACAATGATGAGAACTGAGAACATAATAACAGCTCTGTATGATTGCCTATATAGCACCAATATCATGTTCCTAAGCACAATGGCAGTAGACAAGATTGTGCCATTCAAGATGGCACTTTCCCTCACATAGCTTAAAACCTATTCTGAGAGACAAAACAAGGAGATAGTTATATGCATAAAATTGAGACAAGGTCATGGTAGGTGGGAATATTGCAAATGACTTTTTTTTTTTTTAGTCAGGCCAATAATTAGGCCACAAAGCAGAGCAGAATTTGAATTCCTTGATGGGAAAAGCAAGGTGAATCGAAGGAGATGACATAGGATCAGGAAATGCACAAATGAGAGTGTAAACATTTTATGCCACAGGACAGAGAGAGCAACAGCCAAAGTAGAGTAGACCATGCTTGGTGGGGTGTGGTGGGGAATAAGGCTAAAGACATAGATTTATGAAGGACTTCATAGAAATGAATATTGTACCCAGTGGAGAATCAATACTGTGTATGTTCTTGAGCAATAAAATTAGATCATGACATCATTCTTCTGCAAAGATTAATCATACTAATGCATTAAAATGATTGAAAGGGAAGAAAGGTGAGAGTTGAAGAAAATAGTTTCGGATTTCCAACTGAACTCTTCCTGAGAAAAAGAGAACAGAGAGGAATGTATAAATATAAGAGACATTTTGAAGGAAGACACAATTGAGCATTATGACTTAGCTGAAGAAAATAGAAGTGAAAACACAGCCATATGCCAACCTTACAAATGACCAAATATCTCTAATGAGTAATAAAATGTTCAGTGTGTTTATTTTGCTTCGCCATCTTGACTGTTCAATGAATGTATTCATTAAAAGGTAATCTATCAACGTCAAGCCAGTATGTAGGAGGCTAGCAAATAACAGGAAAGTGGACTCACCTGACACTACTCTCAGACAACAGAATGCATACCCATTATGTTTTGCAGAATGCCCTTCCTGACTGCAAAACAGAGATTAAATCATTTTCATTATGATAGAAAGCATTGCAGTTTCCAAACATTTATTCTTTTACGCTTGGGCAAAGCCCCTTACTTCTTTGAGTTTCATACCATATTTTACCCCTCCTCACAGCTGTCATTTTCTAATCTTCTATTACTCTAAAGAAGTCTTGAAGCATAGATACCGCAGTCATTGCTTCCTCTACATACTGAGATCCGGGAAGAGGAGCTGCTGCTACCCTTCGGAAATCTTGAAATCCCATATACCCCTTTATGATCACAGTCTCTCATTCTTTCAGTCTCACTCACATCTATATTCCTCCTGATGCTAATAATTTCTCAGTGATTACCAGTTGCTTTTGCCTTTACCAAAAACACTCATAACTACTTTTATATTTAACTTCCTCACAAACTTCCCCTGATACCAATGAAACAAAACTCCCATCCTGAATGTATGCCATAATCTACCATTCCTCCTTACCTATTTGAGACATAGAATGAGAATATCCATGACTGTTAACCTCAGCGGGTTCCTCAAATTCAAAAACAGATCTAGAGTAAAAACTAAAGACATATGTCTTTCACTTTTGTTATCTCCGCCCACTGAAAAAAAGCAGCAAACTGCCAACTGGCTAAGGTTTCTATAATTACAGTGATTTCTGTGAGTTCATTTTCATGTATATAAGCGTGTGTGTATGTGTGTTTCTCGGGAAGAATAAGGATTCAATGAAAGAGAAATCAAATTGCTTATTTTACTGTCAAGTAACACTCAACATTCTGCACTTTTCCAATTTCCTCTAATACCTTTTACTTCTCAAGTTTCTTGAGTACAACTCTAGCCTTATGTAATACCTGATCCTTTCTCTCCCGGAATAAGTGTCTAGAGGCTTTCTGGAGTAAGTGTCATGGTGAAATAATTACAAAGAGATTTGAGATTTGAAAACTTCACTCCTTGTTCAGAAATATCTGGTAAATGAAAAAAATAAGGATAAGTTTAAAGATGTATATGTGTATATATTTGTGGGTTACAGATATTTTATACCTCCCCAAAATATAGAAAAAAATAATTTTAAATTGAATGTAAGGTTATATTTACACACATCTGTACCATTCTGAATATTACAATATTCTTTGACTTAAAAAATCCACAGTCCCAACATGGTTCCTTCATTCTCTCCTCAGAAGGGATACAAGGGATACTTTTCCTGACATGAAAAGTAACCTTTAGCTGACAAATGCATGTTAAGGAAATGAAAACCAGCAATGTCTCTACTCTTATCCATTTCTTCTAGTCTCTTCTGATGTATAAATGTTTCTGCTTTCAAAACACTATTGTTTTATATCTGCATATGTTAAGAAAAGCTTTAAATAATTAAGGTGCTTTTCTGAAGTGAGCATACGTATAAATTTAAAATTTAAGGCTAAGCAATAAAGTATTCTCTTTGAATTAAAGTGAACTTGCTGAAATGATTCATTAAACCCTTAAAAATAATTCAAACTGCAAGAATATATACTAATGAATATTTCCTATACAACTTGCAAATTAAGTTTAAAAAGTCCACAAAGACATAACTATCAATATAGGAATTCTGATAAATCATATAGAGTCATGATTTTGCTATAAAAGTTCATTAACACATGACATTTATATGGTTATATACATTTTTAGTATATAATTGGCAACCTCACAAAGCCAATGATTTCACACAGGTAGATTTTCCATTATTCTAAGTGTACCCTTAAATATCCAAAGATACCAATTTATCGCAACAAAGTGTTACTGAGCAAAGCAAAGAGAATATAAAGATTACATGAAAGTTACTGGTGCCAAAATGGAGTCACTTATTTCAAATTCTAACAAAATGGAGTTGAGAGGCCATGGCAGGGAGTTTTCATGGGTATATGCCTATGACAGGACTTTTCACAAGACATTTCTGCACATAGACCAGTAGCAGCACTTATCACAAGAAATTCCTCAAGACTGTCATATTCCAGATAAGCCACCTGTACAAGGTCACTTAACTAGCAATGGCTGGGTGCACTTTTGACCAAATGCCAATAGCTGCAATGATTTCTATGACCTATGAACTTTGTTTTAAAGCAACTTAAGTGGATTTATTCTTTGTGGCTTTACAAATCTTCCTTTTCTCCTATTCCCTTGAATATGCCTACTTTGGTTACAGCATGAAATCCTGGATTGCAAGCCTCTGCTATTCCCAAATAAACTAATTTGTTCCAGAGAGTCTGTCTCTGAGGTTTTTTGCTGGTTGATGATTGGGAGTGGCTTTCTTGGAAATACCAAAGTCCCAGTCCATTTTGTTACCTTGTACTTGGCTTAATGACACTAACCAAAAAAAAAAGTCTAACTCATGAATGGTTCAAAAAGCAATGGAATAATATCAAAAAGTACTATTATTCTCCAAATGGTAATTTTAAAGGTAAGAGCTACTTCTTTTGCATTGATACAAACTGTTCACTTAAAATTTGTTTTCCGAGACAGTCTTATTCTGTCACTTTGGCTAGAGTGCAATGGCATGATCATAGCTCACTTCAGCCTCAAGTGATCCTCCTACCTCAGCCTCCCAAGTGGCTGGGACTATAGGTGCCCACCATCATGCTCAGCTAATGTTTTTAAAAATTTTTATAGAGATGAAGTCTCACTATGTTGCCCAGGCTGGTCTCAAACTCCGGGCTTCAAGCGATCATCCCACCCTGGCCTCCCAAAACGCTGGGATTATAGGTGTGGGATTGCAGGAGCCTGGTCCAATTAATCACTTTTAATTTAAGATATAGCAGTGTTAAAAAAATCTTGAGATATTAAACATTATAAAAATAGGTTTTACAGAGATTTTTAAACCTCTCTGGTAAAAATTAAGATGATGTGCAGAAAGGTGAGTAACATGAACTCCCTAGATAAAAAAATCTGTGGTTAAATTAGAAATAAAACAGATCTTTACCTTCCAGGAAAAAAGGAAGAGGTGTTAATTAAATACTGGGTTTTTAACTGGATGCGGGCTAGGCATTGATATGTCCATTTTTGTAATGGAAGTGATTGAAACTCAAGTAACTGTCCACAAATTATGTGGTTCGCAAGCAGGAGGATATGATTTTTGGATTCAGACTTGCCTGATCCTAAAGGCTATGTATATTTTGCTACAGAAGATTTCCTTCACAACTACTACTTTTCTGTAATACACGCATTTTAAAAAGTATCCGGTATATAATCTTTTAAAACATAAACCCATGCTGACTTATCATGAAATATGTCAGTAATGGTGTAAATTAGTTCAGTATTTTGGAAAAGAAAATTAGCAATATGTAGCCAATCTATAGAAGAAACAAAAGGAAAAGATTATTCTGGAAACTGCCTACCCAAATAAACTGGAAGGCTAAGAATGCTGCTGGAACAACTAGAATCAGGTGCTGCGATATCTCCAGGATTCTTTTGTTCCACCTCTTCCTGCTGCTGATCTTTGAGTTCTGGCTTTATTCTCTGAAAGCTGCTTTCTCCACAAGGCTGAAGCAATGACCACCAGCAGCTCTGGGCATGCACAGTTTTTCAAGACAAAACAAAGTGGGCTTTCAATCACCCTCCCTCAAGTTTCACAATTCCTACTCATAAAACTCTTTGGAAGGCAGTCAGAACTGGCTCGAACCATGTGTATATCCCCTCAATTACAATCCAGGTAGGGACAGAGGAAACTATGATTGGCTGAGTTTGAATCAGTTGTTCCTCTTTCAACCAGTGCTTATTACCGGAAAAGTGTAAGTGCATGTAAAAACGAAGTAAGGCTGTTCCCATGAAACATACTTTCCCTAGAAAAGAGGAAAGTATACTGTTCTGGAAAACAAGACAATGTATCTTAATTATACCCCAGTGTTTCCTCATTTGCTTAAACAATTTAAATGGATTCCAGTCATTATGACCCAAGAAGTTCCCATTATTAAATCAAAAATATTTTTTCTTATGTAAGGCAAACCATACCAAAGAAAAAATCAAAAGGGAAAATGCTATACATACAATGTCTATTTTATTGCAGCAATCAATGATTGTCGCTACCTAGAATTCCCCTCAAATTCACAAAAACCCAATTTTTAAACAGATGTTGACTCTTCCAGGGTCACCTCCCCTAACACAGCTTCAAAGGTGGGATCGAATGTCTCAGGCAAATCTCATGCCACCTAGCACGGTGATTATGTCAACGATCCAGACCTAAGCCAATTACCGAGTGACATTCTGCCGGCCACAGGCCTCAGGTACATGGATTTACGTAATTCATGAGAGTGCAGTTAGAGAGAGTCTTTTTGAGGATAACAGAAAAGAGGTCTTCTGAGCCTCTATGAGAGAGAATTAAGAAAAGAAAATGTTCTCTGCTCTGCGACACATCTTGGTTTGTGGACACAGGAAGCTGGAACTGCTAAAAGCATTTGCAACCATGAAGGGAGCCATTTCAAATGCCCCTGGTCTGGCACAGATGAGGGATTACAGAGAAACAAAGCCAGCACCACTGTGTTAAGAGAATGGAGACTTGTCCTTCCTTTCCACAGCTACCTAAACAAACGCATGTCCTTCTGATTTATCTCTGGCCTTTTCTTCTGTCTTTATTCTACAAAGCATCTTGAGATAGATAGCATCGTTTCAATTAGGACACTGTTGGAAACAGCGTAAGTGATGGACCAAAGAAGAGTGCAAAATGAATGTTCGGGTATTCAAAGAAATGTTTTGAAGATACTAGATCTTACAATTATGAAGACTTTGTAGCTGTATTTCACTTTTTAGTTGACGAATAAATCATCCGTTTTTCCTTTTATTTCCTGAGCTATGAGTCAGCATCTGGCAGGAATATTAAGTATCTTATATTCTCCTGTAAACATAGTTGGTTCTTAGTGGTCTAACGTCATTGGGAATGAGATTTTCCACAAAGTAAACCTCTTGAATTACTGACGCTTATAAAAAGTAAGCTAAGTATTTTGATAAGAATATTTCTCTGACCTGTTCAGTACTTCCTTCCTTATTGGAGCAGGGTGCATAACGTAATGCTTTTCTGACAACTCAGGGTCGTCATTGTGCATATCAATTGTATAGTATCTAGTAAAGTAATTATTCCAGGAGACATTTGTCCCAAAGGCTGTGCTTTTCAAATACTGGGGTCAGTTTGTTGTCCTTACTTTTAAAACGATTTTGTGTATATTATGGTTCCTCAGACATGCCCCTTTCTGTCAGGCTGTCAGCTGTCATTTCTTGCTGCTCTTTGATGGCCTGCCAATACGGTCATGCCCCCTTCTAATTTTCTGCTTCTAAATTGTTCTAGATTAGAAAGTCAAATAAGCATGCCTTTTAGAACTGTATCTAAAAAAGTTTTTAGTAAGGACATTTGTCTAATACACTAAGTTCCGAAACAGGAACATTGAGTTATTTCAGTTGGGCTGTCCAGATACTTTAGGACAGACAGATAGAGTCTTACCATTTGTAAGTTATAAAAGAGGTCACTTGTAAAAGGAATCTTAAATCTGATTAATCTCTCAAAAGAAGGTATTATGTTGAGCAGTATTTACATTGAGTTCATTTGGATTTTGCCCTGAATTAGGCTTGTTGTCAAGTGACATGTAAATTGTAGACCTATGATGAGTCTTAAAGCTAGAAAGCACATTAGCTAAGATCTCAGATGATCTTTCAATTTACCGAAGGCACCCAAGCAGTTTCAATGCTGTTCCCTAACTGACCCAGCTAAGGACAAAGCTGGTCTGTTTCCACAGTGCCGAGGTCTCCCATATAAAAACATCTAAGTAAACCTGCTCCTTTTGCTTTGTTAAAACTACACATGTTTCTGCTGAATGGATGTTTTTAAAGAAAAGTGAGTTTGAATGTATAGTACCCTGAATTGACTTTTTTGGATTGAGATTAGTTTAAATCTTAAAGGATAGTACTTAACAGAACATCAACTTGAAGATCATAGAAGACCATATGGAAATGATGGCTAAAATGTATACAAAATGCTTTAAATATAATTATTTTTATCCTTATCTTCAATGTATCTATTTTATTTAATAACATCCTTTAGTTATTGTTCTTTGCCAGGAAGACATATAATGTGCTGTCTCATGTAATAAAGTGCCATTAGAAACAGCATCTTGTCACGTTGCTAACTGTAGTTCCACAATTTCAATCTGAAATGCAGATTTGTAAATTAGATCATAGGGGAAACCTATCAGTTGAAGAGATTTTATAGGACACTTAAAAAATATATCCTTTCCCTTTTTCAAGAAGGATGAAACTTTAATTGTTTTGAGAAGTCCTATGGCGTTTGAACCTTGAAACAGACACATGGAAAAAAGGGAGTAGGAGAGTTCTAGAACTCTCTGGTTTATAAGGAAGGTATTTGCTTCATGGAAAATCTTCCTCCGACTCAGTCCATATGGGTTATCCTGCAAAATGTTTTCATCAGTGTTGTCTTGCTGCCTTCGATTGACATGAGCCTACACCCTGAATGTTGCTGAGTTTATAGCTCCTAGTAAAACAAACTCTTCTGGCATTTCCTACACACAGTTGAGTTTCTTAGCTGCTTGAAAGATTTGAGCTACAGTAGTTTGCTTCATTATTAAAGACATATGATGCCTGTTGTACAGATTTCCCCTTGGGCAACAGAGCTGATAAAAGAATAAAGAATTTCAAGAATCTGTATCTCGAAAATAAGTCCCAAGGTATCTTTCTTTCATTTTTTTGTAAGTTGGAGGAAAGCTTACAAAATAATTACCATTTTTATTTAGCTTTGTACTTACTGTCAAGCTGCGGGAGAACACAGCATTTACCAGATGAAATTATGTGCCATATGAAATAAACATGTCTTACTTTAACTTTTGGCCCCACATTTGGTGGTGTTAATGAAACCTTCCTAAAAAAGGGAATCTGAAGTCACATCCTCATCAGAAGCTGTCGTCAAATTCCACAGGGAGCAGATGTGGTTTGCTCCTGAATGCTTCAGTCTCTTCACTTGAGTACTTCTGTTATCCCAGGTACATTTTTTGTGTGTGGTCAATTGTGAAGTGTTTGAGTCATGACATCTTACATCCATCCTAATGCTTTAATGTCACTTCTGTGGTTCTATGACCCAAAGTCATTGTATTAAACCTATCAAACTGCCTGGCCCTTCACAAGCAACTCTGAAGCAGGCGAGCCAGCTGCAATGAGGTACTACATCTGTGCATGTCAGTGGGAAAAAGCAATGGTCATCCAGATGTGCCTCCATCTACTGGGCCACCTGGCTTTCCACACGTACATTAAATAGCTGAGAGGCTCCTTTTGTTAGCGGACAGGATGGCAGCTGAAGTAAAGAGGGGGGATTCACAAAGGTAGGAAATCTATTAGAAATCAGCCCAGAAGCAGGAGCTGGCAGTGTTCCCAAAGTGGTTTTTCAGCTGCCACAGGGTCGGCCATTGACAGATGGACTTGGCTCCAAAATGTTACCAGGGAGAAAGCATATTCACGAGTAGCATTTAGTTCCCACATCAGTCTAAGTTTAAGGTACTAGGGATTTAGTTCCCATATCAGTCTAATTTTGAGGTACTAGGGATTTAGTTCCCACATCAGTCTAAGTTTAAGGTACTAGGTCCCACATCAGTCTAAGTTTGAGGTACTAGGGTTATACAAATAAAGTGCGAAATCTGTACAGATAAGGTGCTGTGCTGTGGCTATAGCTTTCCAGATAAATTACTAATAAATACAGAATCTTACTTTTACTTTACTGGAGATATGGTGCCCCAAATTTGCAGAAATCCCTTTGTGTCCCAGTTCTGAGTCTAGTCTTTTACTACATAATCTTGCTTATACTAAATGTTCAGTAAATATTTGTTAAATGTAACAACTCCAATCTATTGTTTAATCTGTTCTGCCCAAGTCTATTGCATATATGGCCTTGAAAAAATACATTTCTTTGTCTCCAAATTTCCCTTTTAATTAGTTCGGTTTAACAAAACCTCTCTAACTGAAAAGCTATTAAAGTAATACAATCATGGACATTTAAGGCTGAAGTAAACATTGAGAGAAAGTATATATTAGCCCTTTAATTTTATAGATGAAGAAATTATGGCCCATAGAACTGGAAGATTTTGGTAAGAGTCACAAATTTAGCTTATTGCAGAAGGCAGGACTGAAAATTAGTTCTTCTAAATCCCAATACTGTGCTTTCCACTTTTTTATAATTGGAATGTGCCCATATTTCTTAATGTGCTATAGGATGAGAGAATAACTTTGCATAATTATTCTGAAAATAACAAGCAATATTTTTGAGCACCTGTTTGATAGGCAATATTGTTATGTAAATTATTTCAATAAATCTTCACAATACTAAGAAGTAACTTGCCTCACTTTTAGACAATTTATATTACATACATAGGAAATATTTGTGTTTATTGTTACACGTAAATATTTATATCTATCTACCTACATATCTCTACCTACTTACCTATCATCCATCTATCTGTTTTTGCTGGTCACAGAGTGTAAGTAGATGCAGAACTGGTTAAACATGCTAACATATAGCCTATGTAAGAAGACTCACTCTCACTCAATAAACCAACAAAAATATGCAGAAGTTAAGTTTAAGCAAAAAAAAAAAAAACAAAATCCAAGCACTACACCATCCTCAGAATGTACAATACCATAATTTCAAACACAAGCAGGCAAATAAACAATACAAATAAACACAAGTAAGTTAATACATACATCAGTATTTTAACAAATTATTACGAGTCTTTATTGTGCTAAAAACATAGTTGCTGATTTCTCATTTGAGTCTTGAGAAGTTAAGGCAAAATATAACTAAAGGAAAGTGCAAAGCTTTATCAGATTGAGAATGTGATCATATTGGTCTATGTAGATTCACACAAGAACAATATTTACATAGGGACAGTGATGTAAACAGCTAATATGTTGGGTCAGACGCTGTGGTGTACCTCCATTTGGTGACCGGGAGTGAAACGTGGGTGGTTGTAATGGAAGAAAAAAATGCTTATTCTTTGATCATCAGAAGAGGCAGGTGGCAGAGACTGTAAGTAGATTGTTGAATAATTCGAACTCAGTGGGTGAAAGCAAGGGAGAGTAGAGGCAATTTGTTCTCTGACCACTATGTTTAAACATGGTCTGTCAACTCTCCTTCCCCATCCCTTTCCAGTTACTTTCATTTAGAAGAAAAAGTTAACTGTGACTATCTTTACGTATTATGTCCAGACTACTCCAAATTAAACCTGAATCGTTTGGAATTCTCAGTTTCCCTTCTAAACAAGCTCAGGCTCTCTCAGGTTAGACTCAGAGACTTACAATAGAGTCTGTCCTTTCCCTTTTCCTTCAACTGTCTTACCAACCCCATACTTCCTGGGTCCTGCAAAGGAGTGAGATGTTTGGGGGAAATGTAGCAAATGTCTTACATCATCGGTGCTTTTGTAATCCAGCCACTGGTGTCTTCTGTGTGGCAGGTAGTCACAGGCTGATTCTCCTGGGAATCACATTAAAGGCTTTGTTGAAGGACCTGCAGTAATCTGCAACCTGCACAGTTGCCTGACGTGAGAAACCTTCTTTCTGATGTCATCTCCCGACACAACCCCTCCTTTAACCCAACCCCCTGGCACACACTTGTTTCGCTTTTGGAGAATCCTCTCCCACAGCCCTCATCCTGCTCAGTTGAAACTGGATGCCTTCATCTCCTGGCATACACAATGGCCATGCTGAGACTTGTATTCTTTCCTTGATCCTGCGTGGGGTCAGAGGGGATCCTGTGTGTTCCTAAGCACATCATTTCCTTGAAGCACATCCTCAAAGAGCTTCCTAAGAAGGGGTTCTTCAGGGTTAAATTTTCATTTCTTCCATATCAGAAAATGTTTCTATTCCAGACATTCACTTTATTAATCATTGTGCTGAATATAGATGTTAGGCTGAAAGCCTTTTCATTTCGGAAATTTAAATGTGGTGCTTCACCAACTTCTCTAGTAGGAATTTTACAGAAGAATGAGAATGGAGATCCAAGCTCTGCTTTCCTTGGTTTCAACCTAATATCCTGCTTTCTCTCAGAACTAACTATATTATTCACAAAGAATTCAATGTTTCCAATCCAATAAAACTGAACATTACCTGATTTTCAGGAATCACAGATTACTGGCCACAAACAGCCACCTATGGTCTTAAGAGCTTATGTTTGCTTGTTGTTCCCTACACTGAGAAAAAATACTGTTAATGGCCAGGTTCAGTGGCTCACACTTGCAATCCCAGTGCTTTGGCTGAAGTGGGAAGATTGCTTGAGCCCAGAAATTCAGGGTTATAGTGAGCTATGATGGTGCCACTACACTTTAGCCAGGGCAACAGAGTGAGATCACCTCTGAAAAGAAAGAAAGAAAAGAAAAGAAAAGAGAAGGACCGAAGAAGGAAGGGAGGGAGGGAGGGAGGGAGGGAGGAAGGAAGGAAGGAAGGAAGGAAAGAAGGAAGGTAGGTTGTATTGTTAATCATAACAATTTTCATTTTTTAGTGAAGAAAAAATTAGATATAAGGAAATTCAAAAATCTTAGTTTTATAATTCAGTAAGTTTTGAAGATATATACACTTACATATCCAACACCCTAGTCAAAGTCTAGAACCTTTGTATAACCCCAGAAAGTTACCTTGAACCCTTCTCAAGTTAGTCCCTACCTAAAATAGGCAACCACTGTTCTGGTTTTATCAGCATAGGTCAGTAGTTTTATTGCTTTCTGCTCCTGCTAATTTATCTAGGTCAGAAATAGTAAAGATGTAAGGATTTACTGCTGCCCACACCCCCCCAAAAACATGTCTACTTAATGTAGGGTGAAGGCTGTCCATTGCTGGCCATCTTACAAACTCTGTCATATGGGGCACACAAACCAAAGCTTCCTGTTTCCTTTTCTCCTTTCCCCTAGGGTATGATATACGGGGAAGTGGGAATTGGAGCAGGAGGGAGATTTTAATTTGAGTAAGCAGAGGAAAGTCCCTGAATGCAACTGAGCCTGAAATGGAAGTAACATTTTTAGGATTAGGGTTAGGGTTAAGCTAAATGCTTTGAGGTACGTGATTCATAGAAACAACCCTTTCCTGAACTTCATATAAATGGGAACACACAGTAGATAATCTTTAGTGTCAGGGTTTTATTGTTTGTTTAACATAATATCTTTGAGAGTAATTTACTACTATTACATACATCAGTAATTCTGTATTGATATTATTATTATTGTTGTTGAAAAGTATTCCAGTGTTATGACTACACATTATTTTTCCGTATATCTGCTGAGGGGCATTTAGGCTGTTTCCTGTTTGAGGTTACCTTGGAATAAACCTGCTCTAAAATTTCATGTGCAATGTTTTGTGTTTAAAAATATATTTTCCTTTTTATTTGGCAAATATTGAAGGGAGAAGATTCTGAACCATAGGGTAAGCAAATGTTTGGCTTCCTAAGAATGTTCAGCAGTTTTCTTTTTTTTTTTTTTTTTTTTGAGACGGAGTCTCGCTCTGTCACCCAGGCTGGAGTGCAGTGGCCGGAGCTCAGCTCACTGCAAGCTCCACCTCCCGGGTTTACGCCATTCTCCTGCCTCAGCCTCCTGAGTAGCTGGGACTACAGGCACCCGCCACCGTGCCCGGCTAGTTTTTTGTATTTTTTAGTAGAGACGGGGTTTCACCGTTAGCCAGGATGGTCTCAATCTCCTGACCTCATGATCCGCCCGTCTCGGCCTCCCAAAGTGCTGGGATTACAGGCTTAAGCCACCGCGCCCGGCCCAGTTTTCTAAAGTGGTTATACTATTTTACACTCACCAGCAACGGGTGAGTGTTCCAGTTGCTCCACATCCTTGCCAACATTTGCTATTATCAGTTCTTTCCATTGTGTTCTGCTTGGCATGATGTGATTTCAGTTGCCAATTCCTTGAGGACTAATGATATTGGGTATCTTTTTATATGCTTATTAGCTACTAGAATTTTTTCTTTTGTGAAGTGTGTTTCCATGTTCTACCCATTTTTAACTGTTGTGGGTTTATGTTTATTACTTAGTTGCAGTAGTTTAGATATTCTAGCTGCAAACCTATTGTCAGATATATGTATTACGAATATTATTCCAGCCTTTTTGTTTCCTCATGGTGTCTTTTGATGAAGGTTTTATTAATTTAGATGAAATATAATGCATTATTTCTTCATCTTTTGTGGTTAGTGCTTTCTTTTTTCTTTTTGTTTTTTTTGCCAGCAATCCTTGCCTAACTCAAGTTTACAGAAATATTTGTCTGTGTTGTTTTCTAGAAATGTTATAGTATAAGTTTAATGTTTAGGTCTACAGTTGTCTTAAATTACATTTTTACTATTGGGAGATAGTGGTTGAAATTGCTATTTTTTTCCGTATGTTTATCCCAGTTTTCCAGACTATTTGGTGAAAGACTTAGCATCTCCACTGAATGGCCTGGGTGTGACTCTGAGGGAAAGCCGAATCTATTTCTGCACATTCTTTTCCCTTCCATTAACCTATTAGTTTATTATTCTGCCAGTATCTTTCTGACTTGATAATTGGAGCTTTATAGCAACAAACAAACAAACAAATGACTAAATGAAAAAAGTTAAAAATAACAGTATTTTCCCATCATTTCTGCTTTCAGATGTGTCAGATTTGGAGACACACCCTTGGTCTCTCTTTAAGGATGTAGGATACAAGATGTAGCCAGCTGTCTTACTGACATTTTTACGCCTACTAACCTACAATTCCAGTTACAGTGGGTCCATCACCAGAGTCCTAACACATAACAAAGTAGATTTTAGCCCCACTACTTTATTGTTGCGTTACAGGTGATGTCAGTGGCCTCCCTGGTACAGACAAATTGTACCTTCCTCATATGATGCTCTGACTCAGTCAATTCAAAATTATATAATTTATCCCACCTTCAAGTATCAACTTCCGTAAACTTAAATGTTTAAGTTTTAAGTGACATATTTCCCATTATAAATGTGCTTACAGCAATAACAATACCTACACACAAAAGGGTTATTATTAGTTTGCACAATAGAAAAATCCAGCAGTAAGAGAGACAGTGTCAGGAGGATCTATATGCAAAGAATGTCATCAGTACTTCATCAGCCTTCTCCTGTCTCCACTACCCCCTCCCTCTATCCATCTCTTAGCTCTTTTACTCTGTGTTGGCTCGATTCTTAGGTGGGCTCTAACTATACAGAGACCCATGGCAGGTCTTGACTTAGGAATTTCACTTGTCTTTCCAATGATATCTGAAAGAATCTTGGGCTTAGCTGGATGCAGTGATGTGTGCCTGTAGTTTCAGCTACTTGCGAGGCTGAGGCTTGAGGAAACCTTCAGCCTAGAAGTTTATGACCAAGTTGGTTGCAACATGGTGAAACGTTCATCTCTAAAAAAATTAAAACTTAAAAGAGGATTGGGATTAACTCACTGTACCCTAGTTCACGTGCAGTCACACGTCTGTCCCTGAACCTCTCATTATAAGTCTGTTTGGATATAGATTACTCTCCATCCCTCAGAGCAAGATGGTTTGGAGTCAGATATACCAAAATTGTTTTTGTAAAGAAAAATAGAACAGTAATGTAATAAGAAGGAAAAATCCATGCTGAACAGATAAAACATTAAATTAGATAATCATACTGAAGTACTTATTTTTAAAAGAAGTCTTATGCCAAATATTTTTTCCTCTATTCTTTGCCTTCTATCACAGAACAAGAAGATGACACGTTTCTTTTTGCAACATAATTCCATGGGTTTCTGATATAAAATGAATCCTCGGAGTTTTTCTGAAAACACTGAAATCATATCACCTTTGTCTTCTCAAAACTTCTGACATGTGGTAGAATATGAAACTGTGTATATTTGACTGTTCAGTAATGTTTCCTGGCCATTGATGAGAGATCCACGAATGCAATACCATACTATAATCAGTTCTATTCTGAGTTTCGATAGTTTATAATATAATTTCTCTGAAAGAAATTTTAGATCAAATAATTGGCATTCTGATTGCTGCAAGTAGGCTTCATTTTTATAGTGATTAAAAAAGTCCATTTAGCTGATTTGTAAGCCTTGTAAGAACTTGCTGTTAGAAACTCATCAGAATTCTTAGGAGAAGGGTCATTTTATATGTGTGGAGATTACGGAGAGTTTAAATCTTTTTGAAGTTATATTTTAGTTATGATGCAAATCACCTATGGTTCACATATAAATTAACTCCAACATTACCTCAAGGTTAAGCAAGCTTGGTCTAACATCACCTCTTAATCTCTGGATAAAATGGTTTTATATTTCAGTGGACCAATGTGACTACAGCAATACATCACTGTCCAAATAATATATCACCACACTCATAATCTAAGGGTGATCTTCTAACACCATTGCTTTGTAAAAACATGCTGGAAAATAAAACATTATGTACCTCAATAACCAACTTTATTTGGTTTTAAGAAATCACCTTCCTAATTTCATAGTCAAGGCCTGAGAGTCACAAAAAAATGTGAAAATGACTCCAGAAGGTGCATTAAAAAGTTCATTCTACTTGGCCAGCATTTAGCTCAGACACTAGCAAACTCAATTATCCTTTTCTTACTGGTAGGGTTATTTCACCTTAGCCTTTTCCAGCTTTACAACACAGCACAATATAACAGAACTCTCTGGAACACTAATTTCTCTCATTGCCATTAGCATCTCTTTTTTCAGCTTTCCCCCTGCTTGGCCCCCATATCTGCTTTCATGGTCACCAATTATATTGAAAGAGTCCTTTGCTTCTCCATTGTTTTTAATAACATCCCTTTGACTCATTCAACCTCTCTCTCTCTTTTTTTCTGTTTCTTTCCAACTTTTAAGATCAAGGCAATCATGTGTAGGTTTGTTACATGGGTAAATTGTGTGTCATGGGGGTTTGGTGTATAGATAATTTTGTCACCCGAGTAATCGGCCTAATACGTGATAAGTAGTTTTTTGATCTTCACCCTCTTCCCGCTCGCCACCCTCAAATAGGCCCCAGTGTGTATTGTTCCCTTCTTTATGTCCATGTGTACTCAGTGTTTCGCTCCCACTTGTAAGTGAAAACACGTAGCATGTGGTTTTCTGTCCTTGTATTAGTTTGCTTAGGATAATGGTCTCTAGCTCCATCCATGTGGCTGAAAGGCCATGAACTCATTTTTTATAACTGTGTAGTTCCATGGGGTATAAGTGCCACATGTTCTTTATCCAGTCCACCACTGATGGGCATCTAGGTTGATTCCATGTCTCTGCTGTTGTGGATAGTGCTGAGACAAACATACATGTGCATGTGTCTTTATGATAGAACAATTTACATTCCTTTGGGTATATGTACCCATTAATGGGATTGCTGGGTTAAGTCTGAAGAATCTCCAGAATGCCTTCCACGGTAGTGGAGCTAATATTCATTCCCACCAGCAGTGTGTAAGTGTTCCTTTTTCCCTTTTTCTCCACAACCTCATCAGCATCTGCTTTTTTTTTTTTTTTTTTTTTTTTTTTACTTTTTAATAATAACCATTCTGACTGGCATGAGATGACATTTTATTGTGGTTTTGATTTGTCTATCCTTAATGATGAATGGTATTGAGCATTTTCTCATATGCTCATTGGCTGCATGTATGTCTTATTTTGAGAAGTGTCTGTTTATTTAATATTACCCATTTTTTAACGGGGCTTTTGGTTTTTGCTTGTTCATTTGAGTTACTTATAGATTCTTGATATTAGACCTTTGTTGGATTCATCGTTTGCAAATATTTTCTCCCATTCTGTACGTTGTCTGTTTACTCTGTCCATAGTTTCTTTTGCTGTGCAGAAGCTCTTTAGTTTAATTAGATCCCAGTTGACAATTTTTGTTTTTGTTGCAATGGCTTTTAGAGTTCTTTTGTCATAAAGTCTTTGCCTGGGCCAATGTCTAGAACGGCATTTCCTAGATTTTCTTCTAGGGCCTTTTTAATTTTAGGCTTTCCATTTAAGTCTTTATTTTGAGTTGATTTTTGTGTACGGTGAAAAGTAGGGATCCAGTACCAATCTTCTGCCTGTGGGAGCCAGTTAGCCCAGCAGCATTTGTTGAATAAGGAGTCCTTTCTCCAGGGCTTGTTTTTGTTGGTTTTGTTGAAGATCAGATGGTTGTACTTGTGCAGCTTTACTTCTGGGTTTTCTAACCCATTCCATGGGTCTATATTGTCTGATTGTGTAGTAGTATCATGTAATAACCTGCTTTTGTTGCTACAGCCTTGTAGTATAGTCTGAAGTCAGGTATTGTGAAACCTCCAGCTTTGTTCTTTTCACTTAGGTTTGCTTTGGCCATTAAGACTCTCTTTTGGTTCAAAATAAATTTTAAAATATTTTCTTCTAATTCTGTGAAAATGTCACTGGTAGTTTCATAGGAATAGCATTGCATCTGTAAATAGCTTTGGGCAGTATGCCCATTTTAACAATATCAATGCTTTCTATCCACAAGCATGGAATGTTTTTCATTTGTTTGTATTTTCTCTGGTTTCTTTGAGTAGTGTTTTGTCATTTTCGTTGTAGAGGTCTTTCACCTCCCTGGTTAGCTGTATACCTATGTATTTTATTCCTTTTGTGGCTATTGTGAATAGGATTGCATTTTTGATTGATTTGGCTGTCAGCTTGGAAGTTACTGGTGTATAGAAATATCACTGATTTTTGCAAATTGATTTTGTATCCCAAAACTTTGCTGAAGTTGTTTATCAGTTCTAGGAGCCTTTGGTCAGAGTCTATGGGGTTTTCTAGGTATAGTCTTATATTATCTATGAAAATAGATAGTTTGACTTCCTCTCTTCCTATTTAACTGCCTTTTATTTCCTTCTCTTGCCTGGTTGCTCTGGCTAGGACTTCCAGTACTGTGTTAAATAGGAGTGTGGAGAGTAGGCATCCTTGTCTTGCTCTGGTTCTCAAGGGGAATCTTTCTGGTCTTTGCCCATTCAGTATGATTTTGGCTGTGGGATTGTCAGAGATGGCTCTTATTATTTTGAGGTATGTAGTTTCAATGTTTTATTTGTTGAAGCTCTTCTTTATTTTTATTATATTAAGTATATGCCTAGATATTAAAAATGACTGGAAGACATCTTTTTCGATGAGATGTTCACAAGGTGAATGGGATTGCATTCTTGATTTGGCTGCCAGCTTGGAAGTTATTGGTGTATAGAAATGTTACTGACTTTTGCAAATTGATTTTGTATCCCAAAACTTTGCTGAAGTTGTTTATCAGTTCTAGGAGCCTTTGGTCAGAGTCTGTGGGGTTTTCTATGTATAGCCTTATATTATCTATGAAATATAGATAATATACAAGCTCTTCCTCTCTCTATTTCTCCCAGTCACCTCTGTATCAGCCTTCACAGATTATGATATTTATATGCAAGGAATGAGGAGCATTCTACATTGACAGTGCTCCTTAACACAAACTCTGTTTACCAGGCAGAAGAAAATAAGAGGAAGGGTGCCCAGTAGCAAACTGGTTGTGACCCATACACTCCCAATGTGATGGGCTCCTCAAGTGGAAGATCCCTTTCTAAGTGAAGGTCACAGAGCAAGCAGAGATTCTCAAATGTCTTCTGAGACCCACAAGGACTGTGGCTCTCCTACTTCCAATGTCATGATCCCTGTCCTAGTGCCTGCTTCGGGGTTTTCCCAGGCTCTAACACAAACATTCCAAAGATATGTCTTTGGTATTGTTTCTTGTTTGACATCCTGAATTTCCCAAGCCCCGCCACTGATAAGGTACACTTCGCCCCTTTCCTTTTCTATCCAGTATTGCTTTTTTGTGCCTATAGCTCTTAGTCAACATATTAGATTGGTTGTCAAATATCTGACAGGAACTATATTTGCTTGTTCATAATACTGTATTTGTAGGCATTTACTTACTGCCTTTGTAGGCATTTCCATTACCTTCCTAGTTAACTTGATTGTTTCTGTATTATGTGTCATTATCCATATAAGAAGCAGTACAGAGTAGTGACTTAAGACCATAACCTTAGTGGCAAACTGACTATAATCAAGTTGTATCTTCAACCAGTATCAACTGTGTGACCTTAGAGAGACTATTTAACATCTCTGTGCTTCAATCTCCCAGCCACAAAATAAAGATAATTTATATTGCTGAATCAAAGGATGTTGAAAAGACTCAGGCCCTACAACCCTTGTCTAAGCCCTCTGAGACCAGATGTACCCTAGAATAAGAAATTTTTATTTTTTAAGGAAAGATTATATGGAGTATATATTATTATTAAACAATACCTCATGATAGAGTTTGGGAAACATCTCATAGTCAAACACATCAAAAATTCTACAGGGAGGCCGGGCGCGGTGGCTCAAGCCTGTAATCCCAGCACTTTGGGAGGCCGAGAGGGGCGAATCACGAGGTCAGGAGATCGAGACCATCCTGGCTAACCCGGTGAAACCCCGTCTCTACTAAAAAATACAAAAAACTAGCCGGGCGAGGTGGCGGGCGCCTGTAGTCCCAGCTGCTCGGGAGGCTGAGGCAGGAGAATGGCGGGAACCTGGGGGGCACAGCTTGCAGTGAGCTGAGCTCCGGCCACTGCACTCCAGCCTGGGCGACAGAGCGAGACTCCGTCTCAAAAAAAAAAAAAAAAAAAAATTCTACAAGGAAATATAGAAATATTTCCACTAAGTTGAATAAATAAACACTAGAAATAGCTGCACAGCAGTTCAGGTCAAGTTCTGGCATCACACAAATTCAGGTAGAGTCAGGTTTTGTTGCCAAATGAGTTATGGAAAAAAATAAGTTTCAGAGCTTGAACCACATGAGTATATTGTTTAGCCAAGTGTTTGACACATGTAAGTTCCCACCAAAATGTTGTCTATTAGTATTATCAGTGAAAACATTTCTTGAGTGCCTATCACGTGTTATTTATTTTTACATATACTATTGTTCCATGGAACTTGTTAATTAAGGTCCGGGACTCTCATTTCTTCTCATCAGGCTCTGATTGATAATATTTTCTCTTTTTAAGACCGTGAGTGAAATCTTCAGAACTTCAGGAGACAGAATATCAGAAGAGTTTCCTAGCATCCCTTTATTTTATCCTGTAAATTACTAATATTCAGATATGGTCCATGGCCATTGCTAATCCCACGGTGGAAAAGGCTGCAAGCAGAATGGGAAATACCTGCCAATCTCATCCTCACTGCTCACCCCACCCCACCCCTCCTCAGTAAAGAATGATTCATAGCCTCTCAAGTCCCTTCACCATATCTGGCTTCTGCACCTGAGGTGGCCCACCTGTCTCTGCTGTCCTTGAGATGATGGACAGTGTGGACATCCAATTACTGCCTTTTGCTTGTGATTTGAGCCACTGAGATCTGGGCATCCCATATCTTCTACTGGATATTATATAGCAGAGAGTATGCAGAAAATGTCATCTCAAGATACAAGACATACAAGCCACAGAATGCTCCTTGTTCTTGTTTTCTTTCTCCTTAAATAAATTTTCTCCTGGTGCTCAGGCAGATGAAGGCAAGATCCATCCTTGGCTAGCGACAGTTCACTGAATCGCTGTGTTTGCAGATGAACCTTATTCTAAGCCAACGGGCCCAGGCCTTGATCTTCAAAGCACGCCTCATATATTTTAAACCCGAACTTACTAAAATCCTGTCTAAATGATAGTAGAAGTCACCATAATTTTCTGCAGGAAGATTTCTGTAAGTACTCTGAGCCCTAGTTTTGATTTTTACTGTTTGATGATTATAGAATTAATAAAAGTAATGTTGTATAATTTTTTGTGTGAGTAGGCTGGTCCCTGATTTTCAACTGTTCATTGTTATATAATCACAAATTAAATATAAGAAATTATGTATGTATACACACATATGCTGCTATATGTACAAATATCTATCGATAGATAGATAGAAATAGATACAGACATTTTCTATAAAAAGGCTAAGATTTGTCCACCCCCCCACCCCAAATCTTTCTTCAGGGCACATCTCATTTATACACTCATTGAAATGTGAAATTCACTCAGGAGGCCACTTGATTTCTAGCCTAAAATTCCTAACATTCTAAACATTTGATACGGTGGTGCCCTTTAGGATCACTGCGAATTGAACCTAAATTCTGTGGCCATTACTTCACAAAGTATCAGGCTATGAGACAAGCTCTTAAAGGAAAGCAGTTTTTCAAGCTACATTATGGTGTTTTAAAGGGAATACAATTCTTAATGAGAAAATGAGCCTCCTGAAGCTCCTGGCTCCAAGGTCAGCTCTGCACACTTGCTTTCTTGGTTGGCAGCAAATCTGTGAAGGGACATTCCTGGGAGCCCATTCCATAAAAGCCCCAGGATGAAATAGGTTGGCAGGTGATTCTCTGGAGCTTCCATTTGGCAACTTTATAATTCTCTGACAGATTTCTTCTAAAGCTGTTCCCACACAGCAATACCCTAGTACCTCAGCTTCTCCCCCTGCTTCCTACCAGCCACACAAGGAGAAACTGGGTTGCTAAGGAACCTGTTGTAATAACACCTGACGGAACTAACACTTGTCAGCTAATAACAGTTTAGTGTGAATAAACTTATCAGAATCTTCCCAAGTGAATGAATACTTTGCCAGCTTCTGAAGGGCTTGGGCCCTATTTTTATTTATCTTTATTTCTCTTCACATCTAGCACAGTGCTAAGCAAATGTTTGCGGGGCGTCAGCTGAGGTCAGCCCGCTCCACCATATTGCTCTCAGCTGGCTCTTCCAAACTGGGAATGTGGAGGAGGAAAAGGATCTTTTTCTAGTTGCTGGGACTGGTTGCTGGAGACAAAGCTGTAAGCAGTACAAAGATGTGGCAGCTTTTAGAGGAGACCTGGAGGGTGACAGAACTTACCTGTTATGATTAGGTGAGAAGGGGGAAAATAAACCTTCAGATTCAGAATCATTCACCAAATGCTAAGGTGGGTCTTGTGAATATTGCTGCCTAAGGCATAATGGAATAGCTCTAAAGATTACTGCCCATAAGACTTTTGGAGTCTCTCTAGGTGGTCTCCATTAGTCGATGGCATCATTCAGGTGTGACTGCCCCACCTCTAGAAGAGCGGTTAAATGGAGCTTTGATAATAGCATATAGAAATCAAGATTGGCATCCTTTTGTTCATCCCACTTCCCAAGCACCCACATTTAAGGCTTCTTGGTAAGCTACAATGAACATTTCAACATTTTGAGAAATGGAGATGACACTAAAATGTAATTACATGTAATTTACGGAATGCAGAATAATAACATCCTGTATACCAGGACAAGTAAGAGGAAGAGAAAATCTAATCTGGTTTACCAAGCCTCTTTCCTTGCTACCTCTTTAGCATTAACCAAGTCTCACTGTAACATGTATTATAAGGAGATGAATTCACTGGTGTTGTTTTTGTTATTTCACTTTCACCAGAAATGTAATTAAGAAGCAAATCATATTACCTTGATGACAGAGACAAAGTATGTCAGAAATGGCATTATTACTACTTAATTACAGAAAACACAGGCTTCATTCCCACTTCTAATTTATCACAATAGTGATAAAAGATCTGACTGCTCCTAAACAGTAAATTTAAATGAGAGTTATTGGCACTTTGTCAGTGATGAGCAGAACTAATTTTTTTTTCACTGTTATGGAATTAATTATAGAATGTATGATGTATCTTCACTGCTTTTGATGGTAGTAGCGTGTATAACAGTAACAATCCATGGTGCCTTGTTTGGAAGAACTTTTTTTCTCAAGTTATTATTGTCCTATGATTTCACAGGAGAAACTTACAAGTCACGAAGGTGATAAGTAGCATTTTTGATTTAAGAAAATGAGACAGAGTCATAAGTAGCATTTTTGATTTAAGAAAATGAGACAGGGTCCAAAGATGTATGAACTTCATGCAGTTCAGATTTATACACCATTTCCCAGGAGGGAAAAAATCACCACCCACTTAATTTCATGTGCCCCCTCACCCTGACCCTATGGGGCACAATGGAATCACTAGTGTATACTGTCACTTTCTCACTCTGATGAGATCTGCTGTAAGATGTACCCTTTATGTTCTTGTTCAGGCCAGACACAGTTGCCAACATCTGTCTGGAAGAGCTTCAGACGTACACTTACCACCTTGTATGCTACTTTCTCCGGTTCCAGCCCATCCAGAGGGGGCCCTTCTTACACTCAGAGCTTTGGAAACGAACCGCAGAATCCAGCCATGACCTTCCAGGTAGCTGAGGAGACTTTATGATCTGATTTGAGGTGTTCTTGAGAGACCATTCTCAGCTCAGATGTTGTTGTCCCGGATGGTTTCTTTCCTCTTTAAAGACTTGCCCATGTGATTCTTCCTCCCCAACCCTTGCCCTAATACTTTAATGCAGTGACCTGGTTCTTCCAGGATCTTTGTGAGAAGAGAGGAAAAGAAAGAACCTTTCTTGTTTAGGGTAAGAGCAAGAAAGAAAAGGCTCAGAGCTGGGAGTGACATCAAGACTGACAATGTTGAATTTCACCCTAACTCAGTCCTGGAAAGGAGTGAACATTCAAGAAATCCCCCCATCCTTTGTGTTCCAGAAAATAGTCCACTGCAAAGAACCCCACTTCCCCCACTTATCTTAGATACAACTCATGGATGCCCCCTTGTTTACCTATGACTAGGCCAGACACTCATAAATGATTAGTTGAACAACTTGTTACAACTGGTTAATCAGAACAAAATTCTCCCTACCCAAATGTGTGACATTTCTCTCCTTCCCTCTTCCCCGAACCTGGTTTGAAGCACCTTCTGCCTGAGCCAGCATACAACTGCTCATTTAGGACCCACCCCCGCCACGAATAGGCTGACCTCTCTGATCTCACCAGGTCCCCCTTATCCCATTTTTCCAAGCCTGGTTGTTTCTAGCCTTATTTATTCCTGTCTATAAAAGAAAAAATGCCTTTCTGCCTGTTGTTACAGACATTTGCAGATCTCAGGATCAGAACGTTATTACTATTATAACGGTTCCCTTCCCCAAATCATACCACTGATTAGTATCTTAGGCCAAGGTAAATGCCCAGACATTGCTTTCCTAACAAGTCCATCTCTCTCATCCTCTCTTCTCTCTCTCGTCTCTCTGTCACACACACACACACACACACACACACACACACACACACACACACACTCTCTCTCTCTCTCTCTCTCTCTCTCTTCCAAAAAAAAACTACAATATTGCAATTTATGTTTCTCTGATTAAAAAAAAAAACAGATGTGGTGATCGGTGAGCTACTAAAAAACAAATTTTTCTTTATAGTTGAATTTCTATCTATCTTTATCTTCCCTCATTGCCTGGCAATTCCAAACCCCTTATTGAGATTTCTGTTTGACATAGATGTGTCTTTCAAAACCCATCGGTAAAGCCAGTTAGTTTAACTCGGAGGGAAACAAGCTTAGAAAATGTAAGCAATCCTTGTTTTAATTGTTTCTTTTCCCTCTCAGTAAACAGAGTATGCGTTTGCTAAAAAATGTCAAACTGTCATATTTGACTGAATAAACTATAAGGATTTTAGATAGAATAAATAATGTTAATTCTAAGCTGGTCTTGTTGTGATATTTTCTTTTCTTATGGGGGATGATTCAGTCATGTATTTTAAGTTAAAAACAGTATTTGTTTTTCATGGCATTCATTACTAGCCAGGGCCTCTGTCGACTTTCAAGGTTTAAGTCTTTTCAAATGAAATTTAAAGGACCACTATTCTTTCCTATCAGAATAAAACACATTCTAAATCCTAAAAAATCTATTCCTTTAATATGCCACGTGAAGTACAATAGTGCAAACAAAAACACATAATGGGTTCCTCTTGAGAGAGAGGAAAATGTATTCACTTCTGATGAAAGATCTTTTGATAATTCACTCTTGGCTTCACCACTTGATTTATATCATCTTCCCACATTAATTTGTTTTTATTTTTTTTCTGCCTTCTAACGTTTTTCTCATTTCAGTGACATATACGTGACAGATGAGGTTGATGAACTACAGAAATACAGATTCTAACTCAGATGAAAAGCTTAAATTATTCTGCAGTCCCATAGAATTCAAGAAAGAAACTGACAAGTTAGGATTTCCAAGGGCTTTGAAACAAATTTTCGAAACAAGTGATGAAATCAATAACGGTCAAAGAAACATTAAAACATGGTATGTTTCTTTAGCCAATACCGAATGATTCCCTGGAGTGATTTTTCCCCATCTTCAGGCAATTTAGTTGTATACACTGGAAGTGATGGTAAAACTACAGAAGCACAGTAAAATTCATTCATTATTATAGATTTTAATTTTTAAAAGTTTTCCTTTTTACAAAATTTATTTTAATATAGGAAAAAGTAACTTATTTAACTATCTTCAGCTAAGGAGGGAAGCAGAATAGACGACAATGCCTCAAGGTGAAACTCATTGTTTTTAAAAGTAATACCTAATACCTCTACAAGTACAGCTTATGCAGGTTCATATAGAAGTTCAATTATTTCCATCCTGTTCTGTTTTTCACCAGTCAAGTTAGAAGCTGCTTATTGGATCATTTTTCTTTACTCTGTCTCAGTAACAGGCAATATGTTTTAGTAATCTTCTTCATGATTACATTGCATTAATATATTTTATATATCTTATCAATTGTCCTTAATTTCAACCTACAGCCATTGAAAAGATGATTGATTAGAGGATATGGCTCTGTTTAGAATTCTGGCATCCCACCTCTGCCTTCTGGAGTAAGAGTCATTGCGTATCAGCTTCATTCTCTTTAAAATGGAATTATGATGGATATGAAAGAGAATCATGTATTTAAATCATCTAATACTTGGGAAACATTCATTCCTTCATTCATGTATTCTACATTTAGTACTTAGTTGAGGATGATGTATTCTATTTATTCAAATTTTAAATTTCTTCCCCAAAGAGCATAGTAGGAAAGTATTTGTCTTGTTTCTGGAGTAAGTTCAACTCATAAAATAGGAAACCAGCGTAATTCATTTTTTTTTCTTAAAAATACATTTTTTTCTTATGCTTTCCCTTGCATATACTTCAAAGCCACTTTATTCTATTCCATTACTGAGGGTAGGGTATGGGGAGAGAAGTAAATTCCTCAGGAATATATAGGAAAAGGAATAAAATCCTCAGGAACAAACCAGTTTAACTTATTACATAACATTCCTGGCATAATCCTTGTGTTCAGAGCTCTGAACTAGAAGCTTTTGTCTTATTTGCTGACATTAAAGGGACTTTTTTTTTTTTTTGAGAAGGAGTCTTGGTCTATGGCCCAGGCTGGAGTGAGTGGCGTGATCTCGGCTCACTGCAAGCTCGGCCCCCTGGGTTCCGGCCATTCTCCTGCCTCAGCCTCCCGAGTAGCTGGGACCACAGGCGCCGCCACCACGCCCGGCTAATTTTTTGTATTTTTTTTTTTTTTTTTTTTTTTTTAGTAGAGACGGGGTTTCACCGTGTTAGCCGGGATGGTCTCGATCTCCTGACCTCATGATCTGCCCGTCTCAGCCTCCCAAAGTGCTGGGATTACAGGCTTGAGCCATCGCGCCTGGCCAATTAAAGGAACTTTAAACAGCACCTACAGCAAGATATGGTAAAGGCTATTCTATTAATAACATCCTCTCAGCCTTATCATGGGTGTCTCTATCATGCAGAAGTCACCTGGTTATTACATCTTACCAGTGGGATATTCCGTACAATCTGTGACATTATGTAATGTCTTCAAAATGGATGCTTGTGACTGGATATGACCACTTAATTCTTAAAATTTAATTTCTACATGGACTCATGTTTTCAAAGCTATCATATAAGTACTTTAAACTACAGCATTCCCTAGCAACCCACCTACACAACTGATTTATTTACATGTGTTCTATGAAATTGTATGGGAGATTTCTTGAGAAGCCTTTTTTTCCCTCTATTTTGTTTTTAGTCACTGAGAACTGACATTTTTTCTCACTGATAAATGGCCTAATAATTAATGATTATCAGTGTGAATTTTGGACGAAGATATTTACACGTACTGTGTGAGGTTTATGCATCCATGCTTACACAGACTATTTTAATAAGGGACACCCCCATGTTTTACTAAGAAGTTTGTTTGTTCAAAATCTGGTTCTAATATTCTTCTAACTTATTGCTTAATCATTTGCATTTTTGAAATTAAGAATTCATTTATGTGTCCTCATTATCAGGATTCTTTTTCAAAGAAAAGCGTGATAATATATTGACCAAAGTGGAATTTTATAGTTGTCATATTTATATTAAGTACTATTCATATATTTTCATTAATCCCCATGACAACCTCACAAATGTAACTATTTTATGGAACAAAAAATGTGAGTCAGAGAGTAGAACTTGTTCACCTCACACTACTAATCACAAGCAACGCTGGAATTCTAACTCAGTAATCCTAATTTCAAAGCCCAGTCTTGACCTTTATCTTATATCCCACTGCTGTGTATATGTTCTGTGTATATGTTCTGTGTATATGTTCTGTGTATATGTTCTGTGTATAAGTTCTGTGTATAAGTTCTGTGTATATGTTCTGT
>NW_012117077.1:2355686-2424446 GCF_000951035.1 Colobus angolensis palliatus
ATGTTCTGTGTATATGTTCTGTGTATATGTACATACAGTTTCTGGCACAGACTTAGTCTCAAAAATTATTTGTTGAAAGATTAATGAATAGTAAGTATTTGATATATCAATATAGGTATATGTCTATTAAATTATTTCATTGTATGTTATATTTTTATATTTTCATAAAAACAAAGGCAAATTGCCAGACCTCATACATGCTCATCTTATGGTAGGAAGAATTCTTCAGAGAAGATTCACAAAGTAAGATGTGGGGTTTGGTGTTGTCCATTGCCCTTTGGCTAGGACAGATATTTGACTTGGGAGAGAGATCTCAGCTCTTAACGCTGTGTGATTTTTAAGATGCATGATTAAGAAGCGTTGATCCTCTCCCTGTCATGGTCAGGAGGCTGACCCTTATGGCTACAGCTATTTAGTGTATTAACTAATAGCATGACCTACCACTCTGCTGCCTTAGTTTAATTTTGTTTAGTTTTAAGATGCATGATTAAAAAGCACTGATCCTCTCCCTGTCATGGTCAGGAGTCTGACTCTTATGGCTGCAGCTATTTGGTGTATTATGGCATGACCTACCACTTCTACTGCCTTAGTTTAGGGAGCACCAGGTCCTCTCCTAACTTAATCATGGACTAGAGTCCATCTGTGGTGCTACCCCCAATGAGATCCCATAGATAGGCAATCTATCTTGATGTGGCAGAGGCGATCTATTCACCACTTTAGTACTCTGCCAACATTATTTGCCTTAAGCACTTGTATATTTTAACTTTCATCAAAACTTGCAGAGAATGTTTGAATAAGTGTATGTACATTATTGTTTGTATAATTATTTTATTTTACATGTGTTCATAGAAGTTGCTGCTGCTAACATAGCTCCTTGATAGAATATGTTTAATGCTTCTTTGAGCTCATTTTACTTTTCTGTTTTCTTCTGCTTGGGGGAAAATATGTAAGATTTCAAAGAAAAAAAGATGATTCACGAAGGAGAATAGCAATGATAATGATCATGAAGATAAGACTGAATAAGTATTGGAATTATCTCTATTTAATACTGCTTTTGCCAAGCAAGGCCTGATTCACTAAGGAGAATGGGTAGAACAGTCACCTGCCTGGTATGATGTAAGAGATTCAAGGAAACTTCTTTGTTCCTCAAACGTTCCCTTTTCTATTGACTACGTTTTGTAAAATCCTAAAGTAAAAGATTGCTCTGTTTAATTAAAGGCTTAAAATGACAGTTCTCCTGGGAGAGCTGACAGTGAGCAACTGTCAATCCCTTTTGTGTGAAAGAATTTCTGAAAAGTTAATAAGAAAAGGAATTTAGAGGGGGCCGCTGACAAGGAGAGCCTCTATAAAGTTACTGCATAATGGAATAAGATGGTGAGGGCAGGCACTCAATGGAAAAATGTCATAGATGTCATTAAAGACATTTTGGCTCTTCAAAGATTTTTCTATTCCAAATGCTGCCCTACCCTATGACTTATTGAGTGGCAGTCGCTTATTCTATTTTTAACGTTTACTCTACATATGTTCAACATCTGGATAATTATCAAAAAATTCAATCTGACTTCCAATATATTTGGGCATTTGGAAATAAATGGCTAGCAACTACTGTTGTTTTAAACTTTCTTGCAGACTGGAAAAAAATCATCATGTCAAATGATATTCCAAGATCACCCTGAGCAATTTAAATTAATCTATTTCAAAAAAGAGTAAACATTGAAATGATAAAATGAATAACTTTTTCTCTCAACTGAATATCATGGAAGAAACCATGGCGCCATCTCACTCAGCTAAATTACATATGATTTTAGTGCTGCTGTGTGCCCCAGGGGAATGTGAAGACAGCATATGAATTGATTTCTATTCTATTGTTTTTCATTCAATGGAGTCCAGAAGTAAACAAGCACTGTGATAAAGATGTATATATTGTGCTACACAACGTTTTGCCTTTTCTTACTTGGTCTTGGGCTGCCTTCTCATTTTCTTTCTTTCTTTTTTTTTTTTTAGTACAAACGTGTTAATCATGTGCTTGGATGTAACAAAAGTCATTCATAATTATCTAGTCAGTACCTGGAGCAATCTTGGTGGATCCCATAAAATCCAAGGACAAAAAGTGCAGCCAGGCCCTGTAAGGGACTGAAATTGAGAGCACCCAAACAAGGCAATCAAGGCAACCCAGAAACCAACACAACCCAGTTATCCCAATGTCTCCCGGCCTCTCTTGGTTCCACCTGACCTTTAATCCTAATTTCCTCAGCACTTGCCTCTTCTGCAGGTGAGCTTTCACTGCTTGCCTTACCACCAAGCTGATAGGTAACCATGGTTCGTCCAGTCCTATTTTACAAGTTCTTTAGAGTTCAGCACTTGGAATCTGTTGGAACTTAAAATTCTTGAGAGAGTGAATCTGATTGGTCTAATCTAGGTCAGGGTTTCATGCATTTGTAATCTCATCCCCTCAACATCACGAGCCAATTTTTGAATGATCAAGGGATTTTCTGAGTTACCTCATGTTCAGACCTGTCCAAATATTTTGAAGTAAAAAAAATTTGAATTGGTATGTGATCATTGTGGATATTTTCTTCCAAGCCAACAGTAGCAATTCTGATAATATTAGGATCGTTGGTATCTGTCCATATTTATAGGCACATATTGCAATTTCCTCAAAATAAGCAACCACTGCCTGGCTTTTAAAAGTTATGTTTAAATGACTTATTTTAGTGCCCAACATATGAAATCATGAGGTAAAACCTCAAAGTTAAATCTCAGATATTTTTGTGGCACCAATTTGCTCCATTCTAATATTTCTAGCAGATTCAGTCAGGCCTCTTCAGTGTAAGAAAGGAATATTTAAAAAACACACAAAATTCCTATTTATAAGTTAAGATTGAGCCCAGTTATTACTGTGAGGCATATTCACTGTGCACTGGTTACCAAGCGGTCAGAGCCTGGTGAGACAAAACAGTCACATGCAAGTTCCATGAAGTGGATTTGTTACTTACAGATAGGCAGCAAAGATGACAGAAACCTAAGACTCCGAAGCCACTCACTCCCCCACGCTTCAAGAAAGCTGTCTAGTACGGAGGGAGTCTGACCTGCACGTGCCCCACTTGTACCGCAGCTGAGGGACCCAGGAAGGCAGCCCACCCTGGGTTTTATGTCCCGGGCCACAGGGCTCATTGAGCTATAAAGCCTGAAGGATATCCTGTTTCTAGTGGGGGAGACTGGAACGGAACCAGGGCTTGCCAGTCCCCGTCTGTCTCATGATACTACATTCACAGCACATTCTACAGATATTCCTGGGAACTATAAGCGAGAAAGGAGGGACAACAGGGACAGTCCAAGGCCACCTGGGTAACTGTCTTTTATCCCTCACAATTTCCCCCATGCAGACCCCTTGCACAACGAAAAAGACCCTCCCCGCTGCTCCTATAACATACGAAACATGCCACAGTTGGCATTGTTGTTTGTAAATGTTTAATTTTCTTTCATGAATTGGGCAACCAGCTTTGACAGGGCAAAAATTTGCCCAGTTTAGTCTGTATTCTCAGAGCCTACGTAGCTCCGTGATGAGTATATGGTAGGTAGGCATACAGTAAAAGTCAACAATCACTTGAAACTAGCTAAGCATAGCGTGACAATTATAGTATTATGGTATTACAATTCTCTGTGGCCAAATGAAGGTTATCCTATTCTTAGTTACAGATTTATCCAGAAATGACTATTTGTCTCAGACTTAGCCTTTGCTACACGTGTTTCTTTTCATATATTTTGGAGGACTCCAAGAAAAGAATAATATTTATGTAAAATAGTATGAAGAACATTTATTTTATAAATGAGAACTGTGGTTGGCTGTGGCTGTGGTGGCTTACGTCTATCATCCCTGCACTTTGGGAGGCTGAGGCGGGTGGATCATTTGAGCTCAGGAGTTCAAGACCATCCTAGGCAACATGGTAAGACCCCCATCACTACGAAAAATAAATAAATACATACATACATACATAAATAAGGCCAGGCATGTTGGTGCATGCCTGTGATCCAAGCGACTTGGAAGGCTGAGGTAGAAGGATCACATGAGCCCAGGAGGGCAGAGGTTGCTGTGAGCCAAGATTGTGCCACTCCTCCAGCCTGGGTAACAAGGCTGGACCCTGCCTCAAATAAATAAATAACTGTGTGAAACTTTGTGCAACAAGTATGATATCGACATGTGGCATATACATTAGTCCATTATCAGCTTTAGAGAAAGGGGAAGAGTTAATTACTTGGTTTTAAATATATTAGCACAAAAATCACATAGATTTTGACCCAAGCGTATCACGAAAACCCATATTATATTTTTAGAAATCACCCTATACCTTTCTTAAATTATAATGACAGGTCAAAATATTTTAATGGAGAGGGAGTATATAACGAAAACAGGGCCGGGCATGGTGGCTCATGCCTGTAGTCCCAGCACTTTGGGAGGCCAAGGTGGGCATATCACAAGGTCAGGAGATTGAGACCAACCCAGCTAACATGGTGAAACCCTGTCTCTACCAAAAAATACAAAAAATTAGCCGGGCGTGGAGGTGGGCACCTGTAGTTTCAGCTACTTGGGAGGCTGAGGCAGGAGAATGGCGTGAACCCGGGAGGCGGAGCTTGCAGTAAGCCGAGTTCAGGCCGCTGCACTCCGCCTTAGTGACAAAGCGAGACTCCATCTCACACACACACACACACACAAAAAAAAGAAAAAGAAACTGAAGTATAACAGTGTCACATTTTAAGTTACAAACTTGATAATTAAATATATTGCAGCCTGTTGTAGTTTAATAACAATTTCTTTTTGCCTTTCTCAATATCTTTGTGCTAAAGACCTGGACTTGAGACTTTGTCTCTGCTATACCTGAGACTGGCTAATTTATAAAGGAAAGGAATTTATTTTGGTCATGATTCTGCAGGCTGTACAGGAAGCACGGTGCCACCATCTGCTCTTGGGGAAGGCCTCAGGAAGCTTATAATCAAGGTGCAAGGTGAAGGCGAGCCAGTGAGGCACATGACAAGAAGGAGCAAGAGAGAAAAGGAGGAGGTGCCAAGCTCTTTTCAACAACCAGCTCCCCTGGGGTCTAATATAGCAAGAACTCACTCAGCACCAAGTGGACGGTGCCAAGCCATTCATGAGGGATTCACCTTCATGATCCAATACCTCCTACTCGGCCCCACCTGAAACATTTGGGAATCACATTTCAACATGGAATTTAGAGGGAACAAATATCCAAATCATATCACTCTCCATCCTCTTCTCCTACTTCTGTCTCTGGGTGATGTTTGGGTACCATGAGAACATACATAATGTTATGTTGTCCTTATCTACTGGCTTCTGGGTACCTCCAGTTGAGATGTCATCAATCTTGCTTACTTTCAGGCCTTGGCTTCTGTCCTTGCTACATCTTCTGTGTAGTGTATCAATATCCTTTGTCTGTGCAGGAAAATTTCCTTCTATTACCCAGGACACACACTTCAGTTATTGCCAGGATTCGTGACACTGGGATATCAAAGTGTCTGACTTTGAGCTATCTACCAAACACCCACTGAGTGTCATGTAAAAACTTTTGAATTTCTTTCACGTTTTCCCTGGCTGTGGAGCGTGAGAGGTCACCATGTCAGGATCTGTTCTCTGCCTAATCACATCATGTCATCATTAATGCTTTGTGGCAGCTACCTTATGTTGTCAAGCTGTTTCTCCAAGGGTTTTTGAAATTTTATAAACTTTAACATGAAAATAAGGAATAAACTCTCCTCCATTTATAAAAGTATTTCTAACAACCTCTCCTCGAATTTTGATTCCGAGGATGAAACACTAGTTGCTACCTTTCACTTCTGCTTTCCCCAGGTCCTTTTTCCCTCCGGGACTGGAAAGCACTTTCCATATGGAAGTATGCTGGTTTACATTATGCCATGGACTATTGTGTTCCCCCTAAAATTCATATGTTGAAGCCTTAACCCCCAGTTTAATGGTATTTGGAAATGAGGGTTTGAGAAGATGAATAAGTTTAGTTACAGTCACGAAAGTGGGGTGCTCAGGAGGAACTCAGCGCCCTTATAAGGAGAGACACCAGGAGGTTTTCTCTCTCTCACTCTGTCTTTGCTGCGGGAGGACACAGTGAGAAGGAGGCCATCTGCAAGCGAGGATGAGGGCTCTCACAACCAGACCATGTTGGCACACTGATCTCAGACTCCGGCCTCCAGAAACTGTGGAAAAAAAAATAAATACTTGTTGTTTAAACCACCTCCTTTGTGATATTTTGTTATGGCAGTCTCAGCTGAGTAAGAAACATTATATTCTATTTTCCTGCTATATGGCTTAATCTTAATTGACCAATGCAATTTACCAAGAAGGCAAAATATATTGGTACTATTTAAAAAGCATCGTTGATGTTAAGGACAAAAGATCACAAAGAAGACCACAAATTCAGGGGTCAAATAATGAGAAATCAAACACATCATTTTTCAAACTGTTGCTTACAACCCACTATTGGACTGAGAAAACAGTTAAGCAGATCACAGCCAGTTCTTTTCTTAATGGTTTAGAATATAATAAAATAGAGTAGAAAATATTAGAGGTTGCTTATGACATTTTTTATTATTTAGTTGTGGATAAGAATGTTTGCTTCACATGTGTATAGAAGTTAATAATATTAAATACTTTTCTTCCTGAGATATGAGCTATTGGAGTTACAACTGGCACACTCAAAGAGATGAAGATATATGTAAACTCCCTCATTCTCAGTCTCTATTGCCCTCCATAAAGAAACAGTGGCAACAATGCCTTCTGAAAGAGATGATAACCTTGGAAATCAGTGTGGGATTCTGGGCTCCCAGTTTGTCCCCCTCTCCGCCATACACACTTTGGGTGTATTTGTATTGAGTTTCAAAATTAATGGTGACACCTCCATAAGCACTTTTTTTTTTTTTTTTTTAGTTCTTTGATATTTTATAGATTTCCTTCAACTTTACCCACACTCATTCTGATCTTGTTCTGACTCCTTTACTATCCACCAAACAAGTCCATTTAGCTTCTATGAGAAAACATTTTCTGTATTTGGAAAACAAGGGAGTTGGCCTTGCTTTTATTTAAAGTTCATTCCAGCCCCCAAAGGCTATAATTCTTTGCCTCTGCTTTTCTATTAAAGGATTGTATCTATGGCAGTGTTTCTCAACTGCGGATTTTATGACCAGCCTCTCAGGATCTCATTTATTATCAAGGAAACGAAAACTTTAAAATGTCTTTCCATAAACATTGTTTGTTTGTTGTCCTAGCCTGGGTAATCCAGGGACATTTTTCTGGATGAGTGGCTTTGCAAAGGCTCAGAAACTTCCAGTTGTTTAGCATAATGGGAGCATATTGTATTGTAAATGGGGATATAAGATCAGATAAGAGATAGAAGAGGGAGTGGATCATGAGCAGGATTGAAATCTAAGTTGAAATTCTTTCTGTTTTTTTGGAGATGGAGTTTCGCTCTTGTTTTCCAGGCTGGAGTGCAATGGCACGGTCTCGGCTCACTACAACCTCTGCTTCCCAGGTTCAGGCAATTCTCCTGCCTCAGTCTCTCACGTAGCTGGGATTACAGGTATGCACCACCACGCCCAGCTAATTTTGTATTTTTAGTAGAGACGGGGGTTTCACCATATTGGTCAGGCTAATCTGGAACTCCTGACCTCAAGTGATCCACCTGCCTCAGCCTCCCAAAGTGCTGGGATTACAGGCGTGAGCCACCGCGCCAGGCCTGAAATTAAGAATTTTGAACTTTATCCAGAGATCAATTTGTGTATATGTAGAGTCGGTGTGGGCTGTGGGCACATTTGTGGTAGAAGAGGATAAAAGGAATACATTAAAAGGAAGAAACAAAATCAGATTTTTTTTTAGAGACATTGCCAAGGTACAGAATAGATTAGTGGTAACAAAAAACCTGGGTGTAGTTAGGAAGGCTTTAATGTTATCTAAGTGATTAATGTTATTTGTCTGCACTAGGGTTTAAATGGACAGTTAGAAAGAAGAGTGAAGAAATATTGGAAAGAGATTTTCTAGGTAGAATCAACAGAAATGGATATTGGGCTAGGTTTGGAGAATAAGGGGAAAGAAGAGGTGGGTGATGACTTTGGCATCTGTTGTGTGTAACTAGGTAACTAGAGACGAACTGGCCATCTTCTAACAGTATGTCAAGAAATGGTGGAATAGGAAGCAGGAAGAAAATAGAAAGATGTTAGTGTGAAGAGCAGGAGAGAAATCTACCTGGACAGGGACTCTGGTTTCACCCATGTGGGACTTATTTTGATCAGCACATTAGGAATCTGTACACGTTTCTGTAGACGCATTCCACAGCCAGTAGAAGCTGAGAAGTTTATCCGCCTAGCATTGGAGAATGCAAAATATAGACACAAGTTTGGATGGCTTTCTACAAATGCTGACCAGCCATTAAAATGTTAGATAAATATTTTAAACACATTGATTTGGGTCTCGCACCCACAGGATCAACACCTGCAAGGAAGGGGGAGAATGGAAATAGGATTGGACAGAGAGAATTGTTGAAATGCCAAACAATGGTAACAAATGGCTCAGCCAGTTTCAGTGGGAGATCTGGAGCAGAGATAGTCCTTTTGCTTTAGAGGCCTGGCTTATGCACCCACAGTGGATCTGAGCTGCTCCAGATGGAAGTGTCACCTTGGGTGAGCAGCTTTCTTCAGCTGAAGACCCTGGTTCCCAAAGTGTGCTTCCCAGAACAGTAGCATCGGCATTCCCCTGGTGCTTGCTAGAAAGACAAAATATTGGGCCCCACCCCAGATTTACCAAATTGGAAGTCTGGGGGAACAGCCATCTGAGCTTTAAGGTCACCCAATACACTTCAAAGTTTGAGAGTCTGGGCTTCAAGACATGTTGAGGCAGACTCAGTTGAAAGTTGCCAACAGTAATTCAGCAACTGGGAAATGAGTCATTCCTGCAGGAGAAAAATAAGGGTCCCACCACTGCCTCATCAGTAGGAAAAGTCAGAAAGTCTAGGCAAGACGCAGTGTCTTCTATTTTTAGTTAGAAATACTGAGAGCAGTTTTAGTTGGAAGGACATAGAGGAAAAACTAAAGTATTCGGATATTAATTATGAAAATGGACTATGAAGCTTCTTTTACATTTATTGCCTTTTCTTTATATCAACTATTCACCTTACACATACAATTAAGTATTTTTAATATCAACAACTCCTCTGAAGTCAACTATGATTACAACAAATACTTACAGATCAGGAGTTTTATGTCATGATTAAGGAATAGAAGATTTTACCAGTTCAAATAGTTCACTGTAACCCACAATATGTTTTTCCCCCTTTATTATGTACAAGCGGGTAGTGATTTAAAAAGGAGCTCTTGAAAGTGAGTTAAATTCCATTATATAGAAATATTAATCTGAAGCAAATATATCTTTCCTTGGCTATTTAGCATGTAAGTTAAATTTTTGTTGTAATAAAATACCTAATAATTCATTAAAACACTCATAAGATTATATTAAACCTCCCTTTAAACCCACATTCAATCAATTCTTTTCCAAGGCCATTGGTTGTATATACATTTTTTTGCTGAGCTCCTGTATCTTAAATTCCTATAACACCAACCTTGACTAGAGAAATGTTCATTGGCAATGCACAATTTATTAAATGCACAGAACAATTTGATGGTTCAGTTTGTCGAAATCTAGATGCTATAAGGTGGACATCTTTAAATTTTCTCACCGCCCAAGGCTGGTAGAAAATTGCAATTCATCTTGAAAGGGGATAAAATATTTACTTTTGCAAAAGCCAGTAAGGTGTCTATGCCACTTGAAATAGAATAAATGCTAGAAAACAGAAACAAATAAAAATATAGCAGATTTAAGGATCCTTGGAGAAGGAGATCCAGATATTTGGTTTAGTTGCTACCAAAGGATAATTAGTAGTTTTTTAGAAAAAAAGTAAGATGTAAATCTCTCAATAGAGCCAATATAAAACAAGTTAAAACATGGAGAAAACAGCAAAAAGGCAGAGAACATTACAATGCAGAAATATATGTTTCAATTTGCGTGTGTTATTTGCTTTCTAGTTTCTAAATAACCCAATATCACAAGTGGGTTGCAAGCTCAGCACCCTGGAGCTGGGTGAGCCATTCGTTCCTTGTTGGTAATGTGTTCACGCTCTTTCTGGCTCCTTATTATTCACCGTATTACTATCATGGAGAAGGGCAATGACAGAAGACAGCAAACTGGAGAGTGAGTTTGTGAGTTTGTTGCTTTCTAGAAAGAAAAGCTGAACTTAGCAGTCTCAATTGCTTTTGATTAGCAGTGGTACTTCAGAGATACCCTAAGGGCAAAAGGCAGTGGTTCTGGCACTCTGTTGAGGGTGAAAGCATATATTAATAATTTCAATCTAGTTAATCCTTTTATGCTAGATTAATGGGATTTTTAATTGAAAACTCTACTAAAATTTTATTTTTGGTGTGTGTATCCTATTCATATTACCTAAACATATTAACTAAGAATTGGAATTTAAAAATATTTTATTAATTGACAAATAAAAATTGTATGCATTTATTGTGTACAACATGATGTTTTGAAATATGTATACATTGTTGAATGACTCAATCTAGTAATTAACATGTGCATTACATCACCAACATCTTTTTTTAATGGTGAGAAGAGAAAAATATGATTTTCAAAATGCAATATGTTGTTATTAACTATAGTCACCATGTTTTACAGTGGATCTCTTGACCTTTTTC
The DNA here is from genome assembly GCF_000951035.1 of Colobus angolensis palliatus. Classification (NCBI taxonomy): domain Eukaryota; kingdom Metazoa; phylum Chordata; class Mammalia; order Primates; family Cercopithecidae; genus Colobus; species Colobus angolensis. The sequence goes on from NW_012117077.1 coordinate 2,366,457, forward strand.
TTCCTATCTAACCCACATTGTACTTCGATCAAAATCTTCCAAGCCCCTACACCCCCACACCAGCCTCTGGTAACCATCATCCTATGAGTGTAACTTTTTAAAATTTCACATATAAGTGAGGAAATTCAGTAATCGTTTTTCTGTGTGTGGTTTATTTCACTTAACCTCCAGGATCATCCATGTTGTGAAAAATGACAAGATTTCCTTCTTTTTAAGATTGAAAAGTATTCCGTTATATTTATATATCACATTTTCTTTCTTCATTCATCCATTGATGGATGCTTAGGTAGATGTCTTATCTTTGCTATTGTAAACAATGGTGCAATAAACCTGGAAGTACAGGTATCTCTTCAACATGCTGATTTCATTTCTTTTGATATATACCCAGTAGTGGATCTGCTGGATCATACTATAGCTCTATTTTTAATGTCTTGAGGGACTTCCTTACTGTTTTCCATAATGACCACACAAATTTACATTCCCACCAACAGTGTGCAAGGGTCACCTTTTCTCCAATCCTTAACAGCACTTGCTATCTTTCGTCTTTTTCATAACAACCATTCAAAGATTTGTGAAGTGATATCTCATTGCGGTTTTAATTTACATTTCTCTGATGTTAAGTAATGTCAAGAATTTTTAAATATATTTCTTGCCCATTGTATTTCTTCTCTTGAGAAATATCTCTCTTAGTCCTTTGCCCATTTTTAAATCAGTTTATTTATTTTCTTTCTGTTGAGAGGTTTGAGTTTCTTATATATTTTGGATATTAATGCCTTATCAGATGTATGGTTTGCAACTACTTTCTCCCATTCCATAAGTTGTCTTTCACTCTACTAATTGTTTCCTTTGCTGCGCAGAAACTATTTTTTTTCATAATCTCATTTATCTATTTTTCTTTTTGTTGCCTGTGCTTTTGGAGTCATATAAAGAAAAATCATTGCCCAGACCAGTGGAACTCTCCTCTGTGTTTTCTTCTAGCAGTTTTATAGTTTCAGGTTTTGTGTTTAAGTCTTTAATTCATTTTCAGTTGATTTTCATATATGGTGTGAGATAAGGGTCTAGTTTTATTCTTCTGGAAGTGGATATCCAGTTTTCCCAACACCATTTATTAAAGAGACTGTCCATGTTTTGTGTGTGTTCTTGACACCTTTGTTGAAAATCAACTGACTACAAATGTGTGGATTTATCTCTGGGCAGAAATATTTTTAATGCATATATTTGATATTAAAAGCAGAGTGTAAGGTCATTTATTTACCTCTACATTTATTCCCTTTATCTTGGTACGCTACTCTGATTTTAATGAACGTCTCCTTCCTGCTCCCACGACAACCATGTGCTACAGGAAACTGAACATGTTTGCTAGGAACAGTCGTGGTACGTGGGCTCCCTAGCCGTATTTGTTCCCAGATGGCCTGTTGTTTAGCTGGTTTGATCAGAGTGAATCTCAGAGCATGTAGTTGGATACTGTGGTAGAAATGTCCTTCTTGGCTTTTGCTTCATAGCAATGCAGAAGTATGATTTTGGGGGAGCCACCGTCATTCGTCTTGAATCAAGAGAGAGAAGCCTCCAAGGAGTGAAGCAAACACCCAGGAAAAGAAGTTGAGAAATGCAAAAAGTGTAAAGACACGTCCTGGGAATTTCTTTTGAGCTGTCATTAAAGCACTACCTGAAATTATTCTCAATCACTAAAGCAATAAATTATCTATATTAATTAAGCTTGTTTGAGTTGTTTCTACTACTTTTAAACGAAAGCATTCTGTTAAAAATAGTAATCTTGTATCTTTCAATCCCTAACTCAGATGTAAAGCACAACAAAAAACAGAAATGAAACCAAAGTAGCAATATTTCTACACAGGTGTTAACTTCTTCTGACTTTCTGCCTAACTCATATATCGTGGGTCCATGCAATACCTAATTTTAATTGCTTATGCTGCCTCAACATAGTTAAAGCCATATACACCTAATATCAGTGTGTAATTTGGAGACTAATTATTTCCTTTCCTTAATTTGTTGCCAAAAAACAGGAATCTTGTAATCAAAGTATTATTTAGGTATCAGAAGGGTTTCTCAACATTAACAAAAGACAGTCATCAATAAATAAAAATTCTATTTCACTCAAATATTTTGATTATGGTAATAAAGAACACAAGAAAAAATAATGGGAAATCAGAGAAAAAACAAATTCTTTATTTTTCTGTTTCAAAGATTAACTGGAGGGATCTGTTGCCCTTTACTATATAATTAGAAAGACTTGAAGTTAAAATTTCGTAAGTATTAAAGGCATGTTTTCCTGGATATATTGGTCTAAAAACCTTAGAGAAAATATGTGCTTTTATTGCAGGTCAAAATTCACAAGAGGAGCACCATATTAAATAACCAAAAATGTCTGTTTTCTTTTATTTTTTTCACTTGACTGCATATGTATGTTTATATAATCGTTGTAGACAGCTCCTTCTAGTGTCTGTGTTTTTAAGTTTTAAGGGAGTACAATAAGGAGCCCACTAGGAATATTACAATGGAGGAAATAATTGTCTTTCTTGGAAATAAATGATAAATCAATATTAGATTATAGATCAGTAGACTTAGGGCAGGCCAGATGGCTTCTGGTAGAAGTATTAACATGTTTAAAGAAAAAGGGTGCCACAAGGGGCATCAGTCAATCGTGGAAATAAAGGAAAAGGGGCCATGTATTTGAAGAAATAGTAACAATCACGAAATGGAGAGGGTACACTTGCCATTGGACATCAAGTTATTTATGTCCCACTGGCAAGACTAAATCTCGGATTTGGAGCCAGGAAGTCTCAAGTTTTTCTAATCTGAGTGAAAAGACCAACTCTATCATGAGATGAAAACATCAGATATCCTTGCCTGTTAACATTAAACATTTAATTTATCTACTTGTCATTATTTTTATTTCATGCTCATCAAGAAATCAGATTCCCAAGTTTGCCTCCCTTCTATTTTGTGGTTCTTGTCACTATAATATTTCACAGTAAATTAATAAAACAGGCTTTTATTATGATCACTGCATGACCACATAATTTGGCCACTGAGAGTCAATGTATCAACCTTTTTGACTCAAATATTTGTGATTTGTGTGAAAGTGATATTTTTCAGTGCATACAAGTAAATCAACCCTTTGGTATATATCTCCCATGTTATTGATTATTAAATGTGGATCAGTCCTTCAGTAGTTGATGCTACTCTGAGACATAAAAAAGAAAGAGTCTTTGGGGATATAAAAATGAAGACATATTGAAGAAGGCTTTTCTTTGTAAAATACCACTTACCTTCTTGTTTAAGTATCCATCAGAAAATTGTCAGTCGTTGTGTACACTTTTTATACAAAATTTGGTAATTTACTTAAAATCTTTCATAGCCTTCCATAGCCTTTAAGATATATTTTGGGCTGTTTAGGGTGATATACACATCCCTTTACGGTCTGACTTTCATATCTTCATCTCTTGACATCCTGCTGCATCTAATGAATGCTTTAAGCACATTTGCTATTCTCAGTCTCTAATCTAAACCATCTACACTTCAGGATTCAGCACGAACAATGTCTTGAGGGAGTCATCCCAAACCTTTCGCTTTTCCTCAGCTTAAATACAACCTTTTTTGGACTGTGTTTTTTGCTCTCATAATGCTATTTACAATACTATGGTGTGTTGTAACTGTTGACTTGTTTATCTTACCCATAAGATTGCAAGCCTTTTTGAAGGAGCAGCACTGAATTTTATCTTGGTATGCCCACGATGTAAAGATGGTGCTTATATATGAAACTGAAGGGAGTTTACTGGAAAAAAAATGAATGAATAGAGTAGAATACAATTTAGCTCCAACCCAATTCACTTTCCTTGTAACTAATTAAACTCAATTGAAATAATGACCCAATTCTTTACCTCTCCCTGTACTCATACTCATTGCCATATACCTTTCATAGAGCCCTTCAACTCTGACTCTTGACCTCTACCATGTGCCTTGCATTGGGCCAATGGAACGTTGGCAAACAAGATTCAAGCAAAGAATGGTGGTGAAGCATATGGAGCACAACCACTCTGCAGAGGATGAATGAGCTCAGCCAAAGCCAGCCAAGCCTAGTATAGATCAGCCACGTCCCACTGATGCGTGATAAATAAATGTTCATTTTTTTTCCTTTACCTATTGACCCATCCTCTAAATTCAAGCTAGACTGCTTGACTTTTAACCCCAACTTTTCCATTTACTAACAGTTCGATGTTGATCAAAATACTAACCTACAAAATCCTACAGTTTTCTTACCTATAAATGTGGAAAATAGCCTATACCTCATAAGTTTTGCTATGGGCATTAAATGTGTGAATACACGTAGAATACTTTGGACTGTGCCTGGCATGGAATAAATGCTTAAGAATTTTTACTTATTGTTTTTATGTGCAAATAAGATCTTGTTTAATAAACTCTCCATTACTCTGTCCCTTGGTGAATGTTACGCTATGCTTATGTTTACCATAATGTGCGGTTCTATATATCTATGAAGGATTGTTAAAATACTAATGTTTTATCATTTTTGTTCAGTAATATGTTTCTTTTAAACTGGGAACTAGGCAGAATCCTAAATTGTTAAGCACATTTACATAACCAGAAAAGTAATGATGACAGAAATTTTCAGAGATAGACACACATGACATCCTCTACTAAAATATGAAAACTTAGGAGTTGAGAAGGTGAAGCCTATTCATGACAAAGCAAATGCCCTCACTCCGAAATCACCTTACCCAGTTCACTTGAGCAATTCCCTACAGCAGATCAGGCCTGACAGACCCTCAAGGGTTAAGGAACCTTAGACTAACCTTAAAACCTACTGCATACTGCATTTTCACGATTTCTGGCTCTTACGTATGTTCACTTGCATCTTTTGGGCTGCCATTAATTGGTACTGTGGAGTGTCTTATGAATCAGGTTACAGAAAGAGCAAGCATTCTACCCCTTCAGCATGACGACCTTTGGAGAAGGATTTTTTTTGTGGTAATAATTTATCAATCTCCTAAAAGTCTTCTACCATTATGCACGAGGCTCTCTATGATACAGAATACTCAAGAAGTTGCAAAGGATAATATTCAACTTTTGACGGAATTTGACAAGGCAGGCAAAGTAAAAAATAGTGAAGCCCTTGGACTTTACCACATCCTTTCCAAGGATTCCTAAATAAGAAAATAATTTCACAGACATCTGGAAGAATTCTTCCCATAAAGCACTGGCGATGTGCCTCGGGATGTAGGAAGACCATCATCACCATCTGTAAAGAAGAGTCAAAATGCTGACTGCAGCAGTCGTGTGGAGTTCTCATCTCTCTTCAGCACTGGCACAATCCCTGAACGAGCTGCTTTCAGTCAGTAACTGAGCACTGCTAAATTACTGTTCCAGAGTCATTTGTTGTTTTTGCCTGCTGTAAAAACATTATCCTCCTGATCGGAGAGAAATGCAAAGAATCATATGAATAGTCTGTACAGATCTCTCGGAACTCTTCATTGACATATTTCCAACCATTAGCAAGCCAGAATTGTGGTGCTGCTAAATGGATATGGATGTGAGTATAATTCATTATGAGTCAAAGTTAGTACATAAGGACATGGCCTTGTAGATGACAACTCAGGGGTTGTATTAGGGCCATTCTCCTTTACTAATGGTGTAGAAGTATTGCATACTTGTAGATTTGGCTTCAGAAACATCTTTTTCTGAAAGTCTGTTTAGGGAGATGAAAAATGATGATTATGTTATTAGATTATAAATTTAGCCTCTGGGGAAAGTCCTTTCAGCTAAAAAAAATTATGGGTATCTTTAACGCTCTCAGGAACCACTTTTGCATACATGATAACTCAGTGGGAGTGTGGAGCCAGCCATACACACCAGAGACATATAGGAGAGAGTCTTCACGTGGAAGAAGACTGAAATCACAGTCCCACCTTACACCATGATGACCACTCACAATACTGAAGATATTATTTTGAGATGCAGAAATGAAAGCTGTCTGCAACATGGGACATTCTGCTGCCTTGTAAGCTTTCTGACAAATAATTATTGATGGCAATAGGTGAGGGAAGAGGCCCTGGCTGTGCTTGGGGATACAAAAATAGCTTGGAAATCCATGGGGGTTATTAAACATTATTCCCTTTCCCAAGACTGCCCTTCAACGTGGTGAAAAATGAATCAATTGAACAGGTCATGGATGCCAGCTTTTCACTCTGGGTACATTTGGGGAAGAATTCCTGGGTGGGACTAGTTCATTAATCTCCTTTAAGCCTTCTACCATTACTCACAAGGCTCCATTTTCCCCCCAGAAACTTCAGGGCTCTATTGACATCGGCAGGGACATCAAGTACCACAATGTTCACTAAAAATGAAATCCTACAGCTCAGCCTGTCAACTCGCATGGAGAATGTAGAGCTGTAAGTGAGCTTCACAAGGCAAGTCACGCACGAGGGAGGGAAGGCAGCAAGATGCCGGAATCGCTTATGGATAGTATGAGAGAGGGGCAGACTGGGAACGGCAGGCAACAAAACCTAAAAAAACTCACAAAAGAGAAATCTTTGGCTTAGCTCTCCAGAAGCAGACAGACAGAAAGAGAATAACAGAGAGGCTACGATGGGTTTGCAAAGGGCAGGGCCAGACCCAGAGATAAGACCTGCCCAGGAAGCCTGTAGCAGTGAACACAGGGTTATATCCATCTGAGCCCAGGGTTTCGAAGGACCCTGGGTTATCTATCAAACATGACAGCTGTATTTGATATTCTCACTGTCATCTGTGTATTGTTGAATATAAAGGGCATGAAACTACAGAGCTGCAGAGACACCTTCAATATTAAGGTTATACAAATGACATTCTCAGCATGAGATCGCAACCACTTCAGAAAAGGTTGTTTAAACGCTCTATGTATCTGTTATTTTTATATAAGCTAACACTTCCATGTAGGCCATGAAAAAAATGAGAAAATATCTTTAAGCTGAAGTCAGCATCTTCTTGTCCCTATGTCTGTATTAGCTTGTCGGCCTCTGTTTCCCACATATCTGAGAGACTGAACACTTAGAAACAGTGCATATATGAAGAGTGTGATGGCACGTTGATAAGCTGCACATACATGTACCCCTATTTTCTAAAATGTGACCCTTCTACACCTTGCAGGGAGTCTTGATTCTTAAAAGGTCATATAGTGCCTAATGTCTATTCATGTGAAACAAGGAACGAGCTCCTTATTTTATGCAGAAACCATCTTTAACGGCAAAGATGAATCTGGATATGGGGGAAATTGACATTTACTTAGAATTATTATTCAATCAAAGTTCTATTTTCTTCTCATGATGATTTCATTTTTCAGAGCAGTTTTAATGCAAAGCTTGTGATCAGGATTTTTTTTCTTAAACAATTGGTGCTACCATCTGTGTCACCTGAGGCGTCTTTGTGGATTATTATGCATTGTAGCCTCACGTTATGTGACACGATGAAATCGTAAATAATTCCAGTCTTGTTTTGCTGGGAGAGAACACTCCAGACAGTTATGTGGTGCCAGAGTACTGATTCCAGAGCGGACAGGGCAAGAAATATTCTTCCCAAAAAACACGACACTTTTTTTCTTCCATCCTCTCTTTAAAATTCTTGTTTAATTTGATTAGAGAGCCACATCAGAGACATTTTCTAGGGCATGGGACCTGTGTGTTTGGGAACTTCCCACTGTGCTGATGAAGCACCATTCACCTGGGCTGAGCCGCTGGAGTTCAGAACAACCCTGGGGCATTTTTGTTTTCTGTTTTATATCGCGTTTGTTCTTTCTCTTTGTTCTCGTCCATTCAGAGGAAGGTGTGTGCTAATGCCAATTTGTTAGAAGCATACCCAGCAGGTGAAGAATGTTTGGCTTCTTTAAAATAGTTCTGGCTTATTTGTCCAGTGCTTTAAATAACAATTAGAAGGTAGACTTTCCATAGACACCAGGAGCTCACTCCGCAAGTAGTTTAGGTTAGAAATTGTGTGGCTGGGTAAAAATCTATGCACTTTGATGGTTTAACCCAAACTCATAATTAGCTCTTAGCTTCCTTCCCCCACGGTCAGTAGAAATAGTTTTTGGCTATTATTTCTGTAACAAACCTGTGCTCAAGAAAACCAGACACATTGGAGAATGACTCTGAAATGTCATTTGGAGATGGCTGGATTCCACCATGAGTTGTATTCTCTGCTCTTTTAGGTTAGCAAGAACTCCGTGGGCTGTGCCTCTTGAAATATCCTGGAAATAAAAGGGAGTGCTCACCTAAGTTAATGTTTAAGGATTATTTTTTAAACTTAGTTTGCAGAATGTATCTTCAAAAGGGGAGTGGTCATAAATTAGCATTCTTGTAAAAAATTCTAAGAGCTAGGGTTTTGGATCAAAACTCGTATTTAGCTTACTGACCAATACAGTTTCTAGATTAGCTGCTTTGGATTGATTAATTTTGTTCTGCTCTCTTACTAGAGCACAAAGACAGTCTTCTGAGACAGAAAATGTTTAGTGGTGATCGGAAGTGGACCCCCCAATGGCATCTCATGCCACAAAAATCATCTTGTGTTGTCCATTCTCCTCCTTCACACATTTTCTCTTTCATATCCATAAAAGAGCTGGACCGGATTTTAAGTAGCAGGGCTTAAGACAAAGCACAGACGGACACCAGGGATTTTGATTTTCTACGTACTTATTACTCAGAAAGGTTGATTAACTGTGTGTTCCTCAATTAACCGCAGATGTGCCCTTGTGCACCACTAGTTTGTAATTACCCTAATTGATTCCGAGGAGTGATCTTTGCTCAGAGTCAAGCCAGATGTAGGCTTTGTTAGTGATTTTGATAGAATGACCCCCAAAAACTCCATTTTTACAGCTTTGATATGAGAAAGTCCAAGAAGCTTGTCCAGGCCTCTCTGCTTACTTAATTATATTTTTGATAATTTATTTTACCAATTGACTTCTAGCCAGGCCAGGTTATGTTTGATCTTGATGAGGTTGCACAGACTTGCAGGAGACGAGAAAATGTCCCAGCTCATTATCTTCTGTTCTTGCTTTATCAAACCTGTTTTCTGGAAACTATATGCAAATTATGGTTCTCAGACATTCTCTTTGAAAACCATTCCTTCCTTTCTCTCCCCTTTTCTGAATCATTCCATTAGCATACGGTGAATTTTATATTTCCTGTCTTCTAATCACTGATGTTGGAGATTTCACGCATTACTCACTTTCCTGAGCATTGTCCTTCCAAGTCTATCCAAACTCCCCTATTATTTTGGTAAAGTGAGGCTTTAAATAGAATGTTAGATTAAGTTACAGCTTCAGTTAGATGTAGCAATAAGATTAACAGAGAATTCTCAATTAGCACTCAATTAGCACCTAGGTAATTTTTGTATTTTCAGTAGAGACAGAGTTTCACTATGTTGTCCAGGCTGGTCCCGAACTCCTGACCTCTGGTGATCCACCCACCTCAGCCTCCCAAAGTGCTAGGATTACAGGCATGAGCCACCACGCCTGGCCTCCTGGAACTATTTTTAAAATTAGTTTTGGCATCTACAACCTCCTCTCCCCTGATCCTGGAAGATAATAGTAGAAGGCAGAGAGTAAGCAAAAATATAGTCAGTTTTTTTGTCATGGGGCAGAATGAGGAATGAAGGTAGAAATTAAGTTAGGTGATGGAAAAAGAAAGTTCTTTTTGTTTTTTTAAATTTTATACCTGAGTTGGTGGTTTGTGAGATTCAGATCTACTGCAGTAGTTTGTACTATATTCCGTTATAATTGTCCTTATAAACTTCTGTTGCAGGAGTGTGTCTCCCATCAGTATACATAGACATCCACTCTTAGAGTGTAGATAACTCTGGGAATTAAAACGTAAAAATCCTTCCCCACTCCATTGCTTTTCCAGATGAAGATCTTGCAGAGAAAAAAAAAATGTTGGAATTCATAAAGTATTCACAATATGTGTTGGCTACTGATGGGCAAAGATAAATATTCTGTATATGTCTTTTTTGGAGGGGAGGATGTTGATTGAGAGTGATAGGGGATGAATACGGCTTTGAAGCCAAATTTTATGTATTACATAATTTTACCTAGTTTCAGACTTTTCAGAATTTTCTTCAGTCAGTTTAGCGGGCAATTCATAGTTCACGGACAGGTCAGTAAATATTTTATGCAAACTTTTAAATATTTATTTTAAAAAATTTTCCATCTCAACCCTTGCTATGGTGGATTTTGTGAATGTTGTCACTAGAGTAAAATGTCTGAGTGCACAGATATGTAGCCGTTGAAAAAATATAGTAGCGGCACTTTGAAAGCTGAGCATGGTGGCACTAGCCTGTTTTTCAAGCTACTAGGTAGGCTGAGGTGGAAGGATCACTTGAGGCCAGGTGCTCAAGGCTACAATGTGTTATCATCACACCTGTGAATAACCATTGCACTCCAGCCTGGGCAACATAGTGAGATCCCATGTCTAAAATAAAACAAACAAAGGAGGAGCACTCTTGTCCTCTAATCGCCTCACTTGCATTATTTAGCATGCTTTCAGTTACAAGTTAAAGACAACTAAACTCAAACTATCTTAAACACGTAGTGGGAATATAAAAGTTACCTTTGTCAGGTTTAACATTAGGTTTAATCTAGTGACTCAACCTGGTCACCAAGGACCCAGTTGGGTTCATTTCTTTACTCCGTTTCTAAGACATTAGCCCTTACTCTGCCATTGTTTCCCCCATGGTTACATAAAAACTGCCAGTAGATCTCAAGGCCAAATGCTTCCAACAGGAGAAAATGAATCGTGGTCCCAGAATTCCCAGAAAAGGTCCTGATGGCCCCTTTAATTGGTCCAGAGCAACTTTCTGATTTTTGCATTAATTGGTCTAATTTGGGTATTGTGTCTGTCTCTTTAGCAATTTCTATGAGCAGGAAATTCAGTACATAAATGGGCTTAATAGAGATTGTGTCCTCTACACCTGAACAATTCCAGCCCAGGTTTCACCTTCACTTGTAAAACATGGCCAAAGAATCGGGTTGGATGATTCCCTCAAATCATAATTGTTTGCTCTTGCCTAAAGAAGGGAAAGTAGTTGCTGGGGAAAAAAAATGCAATCAATCATTGATTTTACCATTTTGAGACACACTGGTTTAGAAACTATATATATATATTACATAAGTAAATTTAGATTAAATTAAAATGTATGTAAGTAATATGCGTGTATGTGCATCTATCAGTAATGTATTCTGTGTGTCCTTCTATATTAAAACAAAGGTGATACAGAACTTGAAAGGGTGGGTTTTTGTCCAAAGAAAAATAGAGCTAAAGAAATATTTTTGTAAATTAGAAGGAATTCAGTCTTTCGAACAGAGTCATGGAGATGTAGTGCCATACAATCTTAAAATTGAACACTAAAAAAGTAGAGAACTCCAGTTTTTAAAACTTCCTTTCTTACACAGAGCTGAAATCCTCTTTCCTTTTTGTCCAAAGAAAAATAGAGCTAAAGAAATATTTTTGTAAATTAGAAGGAATTCAGTCTTTGGAACAGAGTCATGGAGATGTAGTGCCATACAATCTTAAAATTGAACACTAAAAAAGTAGAAAACTCCAGTTTTTAAAACTTCCTTTCTTACACAGAGCTGAAATCCTCTTTCCTTTAAATTTCGCCAAACCATTTTCTCTGGTGTTGCCATTTGAAACTACTACTAATAAGAAATCATTTTTTTTTTAAATGTGACAGTCCCTCTAACATTTGGAGGTAGTTATAGATAATAACCACTGTAACTGTCTTATATTTGGGTAGTATTTCAAAGTTGTTAAAGTCTTGTTACATTCATCTTTTATTTCTAAAAAAAACTTACGTGAAATTAGAGAAGCTAATCAGATTAGGAGTTTTCTTGGCAGAAAGTGACAGATGCCAACTTACAAGATGAAGGAAAGAAAGTGTGCTGCCGCCGGGCGCGGTGGCTCACGCCTGTAATCCCAGCACTTTGGGAGGCCGAGGCGGGCGGATCACAAGGTCAGGATATCGAGACCACGGTGAAACCCCATCTCTACTAAAAATACAAAAAATTAGCCGGGCGCGGTGGCGGGCACCTGTAGTCTCAGCTACTCAGGAGGCTGAGGCAGGAGAATGGCGTAAACCCGGGAGGCGGAGCTTGCAGTGAGCTGAGATCCGGCCACTGCACTCCAGCCTGGGCAACAGAGCCAGACTCCAAAAAAAAAAAAAAAAAAGAAAGTGTGCTGCCTAGTGATTTCAAGGAAAGGTTGGAAAACCAAGCAACAGGTATTGCAGATGAGCTCACAATGACTTGGATATCAGAACATGACTCACTATTTCTTAACTGTATCTCTCTATCAGCATCTTTCTTATTGCAGGCTTCCTTTCTTTGTTTGATAGTAACTGTCACCAAGAGCAGCTTTGACTCTTGACAACCCTCTGCCCTCTCTGGTTCATGAATTTCAGTGATGGGCCTGATAGGCAGACCAGGATCATGTTTCTTTACCTGCAACAACCAAGTGGAGTTGGAATGTTGCAGATCTCATATGGTTGGTGGATAGTTTCTAGGAAAGGCTGCTGGGGAGACAGCACACAACTATCTATTATATCAATCCAATTTTAGGGATGAGGAAGCTGAGACTTAGAGATATGAGGCAATTTATCAAAGACAGTGTCTCTTGCAGTTGACAGGTCAAGAAGTTTGGTTCAGGTCTCTGGCCCATGTCTCTTTTTAAATTTTTTCCAGAGGTGTCTCTTTTTCTAGCCAGTTTTTACCTAAGTATGTTTAATATAATCTTTCAAATATACTTTTCCGCAAATATTAAGTTTATGAATATTTTGGTACCTAGAGTTTAGCACATTACAGAACACGGAAACCGAGGAAAAACAGTCAAAATGTTATTAATGTATACTTCAGTTAAGTCGCATTAATTATTCCGAACATCTCTGCTGTAATCTAAAACTCCTCTGTATTTTTCACTTGAAGATTTGTTAGGTGGGACTCTAATTTTATGTTGCAAAAGATAAATCTTTTTGATATTTTATGTTTTCAGTTTTAATCTACTTTTTCTTTAAGTTCCTCAAGATTTCTGAAAGCTTTATTCTGTCAATCAGTGTATGCCAATAACATTTTGAACACAACCATCTCTATATGCGATCTGTGGAAATGGGTGCTGCTCCTGTGTGTGTGATTCCATCCAGACATCAGTATATTAAGGTTTCCTGTACACGTCTAATGACGTGGTCTGGCTCTGTCCCTCCCCCAAATCTCATCTTGAATTGTAGTTCCCATAATCCCCGTGTGTTGAGGGAGGGACCAGGTGGAGATAATTGAATCATGCGCGTGGTGAACCCCATGGTGATGTTTTTGTGACGGTGAGTGAGTTCTCATGAGATCGGATGGTTTTATACAGAGCTTTTCCCTCTTTTGCTCAGCACTTCTTCTCCTTGCCATGGTGTGAAGAGGGACGTATTTGCTTCCGTTTCTGCCATGATTGTAAGTTTCCTGAGGCTTCCCAGCCCTGTGGAACTGTGAGTCAATTAAACCTCTTTCCTTTATAAGTTACCCAGTCTCAGGCAGTTCTTTATAGCAACGCGAGAGTGGACTAATACATCTATATTAATTGTTTAAAGACAATTTTTTTCTTCTATTTGTGAATGCTGCCTTTTGCAACTGTGAAGAATGAGATTCATTGAAAAGCATGAGTCAGATAGTAAGGTTTGACCCTGTATTTGTCAAGCCTACTTTGGTTCCTAATAAAATTGTATACAAGCTAGTTTGGGGGAAATGGAAAATTATTGGCTCACATAAACGTAAAGACAAACGGCAGGACAGGCTTCAGGCATGAGTGGATCCACGTGCTTAAGTGATATCCTCGTGACACTGCCTCTCTCTTCACCTGTTTCACGTCTCGTGAATTGACTTTGTTCTCAGGCAGGTTTTCTCTATGTTGCCGGGCTTTAGGAACTCCTAGTAAAAACCATCGGCAGTTGTTACCATCCAAAATTAAAAGAAATTTCGTGAGCATCTAAGAAGCATTTGCAAAGCAACACTCAAGGTTTTGCATTGAAAAAGAGGGAGTCTAAGGCCTGAAAAGAATGTGACTCTGAGTTATAAGGAGTTTTGAAAGAGCATCGGGGCTGATGAATTAGAGAGCCAGACTCAAGCCAGTTTCCCTTTTATATTTCATTGTAGTTTAACCTGCACTATTTGATCAATCTTTGTATATTTCTTGGATGAAAAATGCACATATTTTCCAAAAGAACAGATTTATATTTATAATTATAAATAAAAGAACATCTCATCTCTCTTTATTTGGGTTCTCTTTATATTTCTATGGCACAATGTTGTTGTTTTTGCATGGAAGTCTCTTAAGTAAAGGTACTGTTTTATTTATTACCCATTAATAATTAAAGTGCTTGGATTTTATAAGAAGGTATATATCTTGCATCTGTCATATTTTTAAAAGATGTATTCACTCTCAGTATTTGTATAACTACGAATTAGAAACCTAGCAACTTAATTTAGCTCTAAAATGATTTTCCTTCAAAACACAGCTGAAAAAGAACAAAGAGCATTAGTTAAGATTCTATTGGTTTCAAGTGTTCAAAATAGAACTTGTCCAAGCTTAAGCAAATTGGTAACTTAATAAGTGGCTGCTAGACTCTCTCACAGTTTGGAAGATAAGAAGGCTCAGCCTCAGAAATAACTGAAATCAGGAGCCAAATTCCCAAGAAACTCCATCCACCTGCTTTAATATTTCTCTTTGTCTTTCATTCAGTTTCCTCAACTTCTCCAGCCCCCACAGGAGGAAAACATGGTTGCCACTAACTCATAAAATGTATATATATGACAGCTTCAGTCACTGGAGAGAGGCCTCGGCCACTGGAGAGATATGTGTTCTCCTTTTCCACAGTTTTATAAATCTTTAGAAAACACTCTTATTTATCCATATTGGGTCAGGGACCCAGCCTGGTGACAAAAGTTGGAATTTGAAAAGAACTTTGTCCCAGCTTTTGTCAAATGCTTATGCCAATTGGGTCAGAGACGCAGTTGAAGTCGGCAGCCAGTATTCTATCGCGATAAAATATTGTCCCTGTAGTTAGCATGTAGATGGGGGAGGAATCATTGTTTAGAATAGAGGGTTCTGCAATATTCAGTCTGCTAGGAATTTCCCACAGCAGTGTTAACTTCAGGGGATTGTACAACTTTAATGTGTGTACCCAGCTATAACTGGATTTTACTCTTCAACATTAGTGCTAATAATGTTATACACAAAGTGAACTTGTCCGTTTTGATGCCACTTGCACTTATTTTAATTATCACCTCCTACTAATTTTATTTTAGTTCATCCGTGATAACCCTTGAATATAATTAGCATTGAAAATAAATATAACTAACCTTGATTAAAGGAATAGCAGTGATTATAGAATTAAACAGATATGTATGATATCTTATAAAAACATGTACTCTTTGGAAATTGGCCATGTAAGATATTTGTTTTGTAAAGGACATGTTTGAGGTGGAGAAGATTCTAATGACAGACTCACGCACCTATCTTCTACTTTATGTTTCTCAAAGGACTTTTATTATTATCCTTTGAGATCTGCAAAATTCCTATAACAAAAGCTGTAACTAATCTTTATCATTATAAAGGAATAGTTCATTTTAGAAGCCAGTTGAAATCATTAATTAGGTAAAACTTTTCCAGAACATCCAGCACACTAAAGAGACACTGCTAGGAGTCACTGGGACACCGTCTTTTTACAATTAGGTAATCACAAAGAAAAAGATTAAATTTTAGAAAAAAATGTAATTCACTTTTTAATGCTTTGTTCCTTAAAAGCACATATGTATTTGAGTAGCTTATTAAACTGAAAATCATTTCAATAGGTGGATTACACAGAATTGCTAAGAAACTGAATTCAGGCCAGTCAAAAAAATTTACTAAAGCTTGCCATCTAGAGGTCTATAGGGGTATACTTTGGAAAGTACTTTTAGAAACATTTTCTATAACCTAATGTCCTGATATGTATATGTTTAATGTATTAAATGAAGGTTAAGATAAAAGGAGAACATTTCACTTACTACTGAATCTACACTTGACATTACAAATGTTGGAACTTTAATCTTGAAAGAACACAAATTTGCTTTTTTTTCTTAATCATTTTGGTAGCTATGTTAAAAGAAATCTTTTAGGCAATCCAGTTTACATTTTTTTTTTTTTTTTTTTTTTTAGTATTTGAGAAAAAGCAAAACAATACATGAGAAGTTGATTATGTACCAGGGTGCATATGATGATTAACATTTTTTTGACTATCAAGATTGATTGTTTTAGGGTTCTTTGCATTCCTGGTGAGTAGTGCTGTTTGATGGATGGAAAAGTGAAATTTTTCATATTAAATGATTATAACAGTATGGAAGGAAAAATTCCCTGATAATAAAAGTGAAGGGCATCAATCTAAAGCTAAGAGTAAGGCCTACTATTACATCCTTAGATACATATGTAATCTATATATGTGTGTGTTTATGTAAACAATGTGATTTTGTGATGTTTTGGTACTTTAAGAAGTAGTTGTAATGCGTAGATCATTGCTACGATAGATTACACAGTGGAAGCATTTATCAAGACTGCAATTGTGTTCTTATGAATGTTTTACAGTTGTCAGCTCATCAAGGCTAAAACAGCCTTGTTTAATGTGCTTTAAAATGTAGGTTATGGGGCCACAATAGAATTTACTTCAAATGAAAACTTTCCAATCAACTGAGTTGAAAGTTTTGAACTTTTAATTCTCACTACATCACAGGGTGATGGTTTTGGCAGCAAGACAGACAAGATGTGTGGCTGCTGCTGTTATTCATGCTTTGTCAAGAGGACGTGGCGAGTGTTCCACGTGATCTGGGCAAGCATGTTATATCTTAACAGGACTGGGAAACACTGAAAAAGCATTTTTTAATTTTTAAAAACTACATCTATGCCATACCAGTATTAGATTATTTCACTTCTTCCATTTTAAGAGACCTTCTTTTAAGAGGTAACTTTGAATTAAAATCAACATTTGGGGGAGGGTGTCACCTGATTAAATGTGCACATTTACATGTGATTTCAGGATGTTAAGGTGTCAGAATCCCTAAATGGGGGAAAACAGTGTTTCTTAGAAATGAGAAATTCCTATAAAATTATCTCGTAGTGATAACACGTACCTTTGTCATTAAGCATCTTACGTCATGGTATAATGTACCTGGTGTCATTACAATGACCTCCAGGAAAAGAATGTCTAAATATTACAATATAATTTTAGAATTTGTTTTTGAAAATAGCCTAGTTCCTGGGAAATGCAGTACATTGTGTTGATAAAATGCCCAAGGCAATTTACTGCCAAACGTTGTGCCAGCAGCAGTGAGGTTCCTCCTCTTCATTCCAGGGACCTCTTATATCTGGAAATCGACTTAAAAACAGTAATAAGGTTGAGAAGATAGCTCAATCTCTGTGCTCATCAGTGTTTGGGGACTACATGAATCGTGGCTACCCGAGGCTGTGTGTTCATTATGCACCATTCACAGCCACTAATGATAGCAACCATTTTATGTTAACAGTACCAAGATCTTACGATGAGGAAAGCTGGTTGTGAGCGTTGCCTGAAGAAAAGACACTTCTTGAACTTAAAGCAACTCCTCCACAGTCAAAACATGCAGTTTATCATAGGAAGAGTTTCTATTTACTGGTAGGTGTTGATAAGCATCATAATGCAGTGTGGGGTTTTTCTGACTGCAGGAGCACATCTTACCACTGTGGTGGTAATTATCTGTGCATGCTTTTGTACACATATATGTGTGCGTGTGTGTGTTTGCTGGGTGGGATGCTCTGTGGCTTTGTCTTCAAAGATAGCATTTTATATATTTTAATAGTCTTATATGTTCAAATTGTTGCCTCTGCAAGAGAAGGGAATTCATTGTCTTTTGAAAATGGAATCCACAAATGTAAGTCTAATATGTTTAGCTGCTTAGAAGTCTCAATACATTTAGATTCTTAAAAAATGTACTCAGCCTAGCATAGTGGTTAATTGCATGGCTTTGGAGTTGGATCATTGAGGTTCACATTCCAGCTCCTCTACCCAACTACCTCTATAACTTTTGGCAAGTTACTTCAAACCTTTCTGTGATGCAATGATCTATGATGCAAATAGGGATAATAACTGTACATACCCTTCAGGATTATTGTGAGGAAAGAATGACTGAAACCTAATAAGAGGCCAATAAATGTTCACTATTAGAATGATATTTATTCACCAGTCAATAGCCTTGAAACCTACCATTGTAGTTTATTTCCCTATGTCAACAAAAATCTCTATTACTCTCCCTGACAAGAGACTCTTAAGTGAAAATCAACCCCTGCATTTTACAAGATCTTGAGGCCTTTAAGTGTAAGAGCAAGCTGAGTTTGAGTTTCAACATGACAGTATTCTACAGCAATTTTTGAAATGTGTGATTTTCTAAAGATCTAAATATACACTCGTAAGAAGGATAATATTGAAGAAGAATAAAACCAAGGCGGTGTTAGAATAACTGTTACTAGCATCGTACCAAAGTTAGGATTACAGGTCCATCTCTTGGTCACTGTCTTTCAGTTTTATTCCTCATCTATAACTTAGAATAGTATTATTGTCTTGATTAGGGTTGCTGTGAGGGTTAACTGAGATGAATAATTAAATCTTACAAAAAAGAGCCAAAAAGTAAAGTTTTTGTTTTTGTTTTAATAAGGAGAAGAAGCCACAGGGGAGGAGATAGCTAAATGTGGGAATACTGCTTCTATATACCCTTAACAATTCCGATTCAGTTTTTCTCC
The DNA here is from genome assembly GCF_000951035.1 of Colobus angolensis palliatus. NCBI lineage: Eukaryota > Metazoa > Chordata > Mammalia > Primates > Cercopithecidae > Colobus > Colobus angolensis. The sequence goes on from NW_012117077.1 coordinate 2,385,296, forward strand.
ATCTATGTCTCTACATACTGTTCCCTTTTGCTCTCTTTTACCTTTCTCTCTCACTAAATTCATCTTTTGTTCTCTTCTCATTCCCATTTCTTCTGTTATGTTTCACTAAATCTGAAATATTAGTGGGTTTTAATGAATATATATATTCATTTTATATATATGCATATTCATTTTATATATATATTCATTATATATATCTAGAGAGAGAGACAGACAGAGAGAGAGAGGGAGAGAGAGAGAGAGACACACACACACAGTCGTGCTCTGTGGCCCAGGCTAGAATGCAGTGGCGCAATCTTGGCTCACTTACAGTGAGCCTGCCTTCCCGGCTCAAGCAATTCTCCTGCCTTAGCCTCCCATGTAGCTGGGATTACAGGTGCCTGCCACCACACCGGGCTAGTTTTTGTATTTTTACTAGAGACGGGGTTTCACCGTGTTGGCTAGGTTGGTCTCGAATTCCCGAACTTAGGTAATCTGCTCATGTTGGCATCCCAAAGTGCTGGGATTACAGGCATGAGCCACTGCGCCCGGCCTGCAAATACTTTTTCTAATTTTGCTAAAAAGAGATTCATGTTTATAATAGCTCATTATAGTAAAATGTAACATGGCTAATGTACATTACTAAATAAGGAAGAAAAAAGATATATGTATGTATTTACATATAAAAATCCATTGATGGTACATGATTTATATATATATATATTTGAATTTTAAATAAATTTTACACATCACAAAATATTATTCTTTTGACTTTTTTTTTTTTTTTTCAGCCCATAAGGACATATAAAAACAAAAGATAGGCCAGATTCCGTCCACAGGCCATGGTTTCCAGATCTCTGCTTTAAGTTATATTATTTATGCTGATCTTAAGGAATTATACATTCAAATCCCTAGCTACTTAAAAACAGATTAGAAGAGACTATACTATACGATTGGGTGGAAAGAGATTAAGGAAGACTTGGAATAAGAAGAGGCATTTTGATAAATGATGTTATCACTAGGTTGCTTTATTTATTCTTTTTTGTTTGTTCATTTTTGAGACGGAGTCTAGCTCTGTGGCCCAGGCTGGAGTGAGCGGCGCCATCTTGGCTCACTGCAAGCTCCGCCCCCCGGGTTCCCGCCATTCTCCTGCCTCAGCCTCCCCAGGAGCTGGGACCACAGGCGCCGCCACCGCGCAGGGCTCATTTTTGTATTTTTAGTAAGGACGGGGTTTCACTGTGTTAGCCAGGGTGGTCTCGATCTCCTGACCTTGTGATCCACCTGCCTCGGCCTCCCAAAGTGCTGGGATTACAGGCGTGAGCCACCGCATTCTGTCACTTTATTCTTAAGCAGAAGAATGAACTGAGGAAAACAATGTATGAAAAGATTCGTCTGAAAGTGGTGTGGTGCATTGTGGATATCAAAAGGATGCAAAAGTTGAAGTAAATACTCAACATATTTTGTCCTCATCCAGGTGTCAGACAAGGAGGGCCTTGACTTGGGTGGTAGCTTTGAGAATTGTGAAGGAGATGAAGAAAGAACGAGTCAATGAAACTTGACAAAACAATTGTATTTAAAGCTAAAGTAGAGGAGGTAGCTAAATAAGGTGGCTATTTTATTAAGTCCACTACTGGGATAAAACAGAAGAGTAACAATGGAAGAGATAAGTCATAATTTGAATTGTAGAATCTCTTTTATGCCAAATAACTGAGTATATCAGGTCTTCCAGATTTTGCACAGAGATTCATAAGAGAAAACCTTCCAAAGAATTGTCTTCATCATTTGTTTTTAATCAATTGTTATTTCAAATTTTATGTTGTAATCAAGTTGAGTCAGTAAGCCTGATAATGATTGGGGACTAAATGGGATGATTAAGTGGTCTGGTGTGAGTAAGTAAAACATGAAAAGGTTCTCATAAAAGTTCCACAGGCAAAACTGATATCGTGGTAGTTTTATAAAGCATAGAGTGTATAAATACATTTGTTTTACTTTGTTTTATTAGTATATAATGGTAGAAAATGGCTTTGTTCAGAACCCATTTTCTAGGCATTTTTACAATGTATTATTCAAGGATGTACATTCCAAGTAAAAACATTTACCAGTACCCAGAATCACTGAGAATTAAATAACGCAACCTTTAAAACAGTAACTCAATTTTCAAACTTTGGTATCTCATTCTTTTCCAGGGACGTGCTACCCCACTCATGACTCCCTTTTGTACTTTCTATCCATCACCTGGGGAAAAGTATTGTGCTTAAGAAGCAAGCGAAAAACAGGGCCTTAGGGCTATGAAGTTTCAAGCTCTTATTTTTATCCAACGAAACCTGTGCTTTTAAGTGAAATATTCACCTAAGCACAGAGTTTAAATAACACATTAGGTGATCTCCAAGAGCTTGGGTGGTGTTATGTAGCATATCAAATACATTAGTTTCTATAGGATAATTGACATATGCGCATGTGTAAAGTAGTTTTGGTTCTTGTGGATTGTCTTTTTGTAATTTGGATCATCCCTTCTTATTGTCCTTTTTAAACTGAGAGGCAAAACAATCTTTTTCTATTTCAATGTAGCAAAATGATATCCATCTATATAAGCAGTTGGTATATAACACCCTTATGCTCTTTCCCTGCATCTTTGGGATTGTGGTCTGTGGCTGGCAGAGCAAAACGCCTTCTATCCAGTGCAAGTTAGATGGCTAGTAGGTTGATTAATAAAAAAAAAGTTGGCTTTGCTGGCACTCAAAGCTCTTCACTTAGCTATGTACTGAGACTTTTAAGAGTTATAAGGTATAACTATAAAACTAATTTTTCTTATACACTAAATGGGTATTATTTGTTCAAAATAATGAAGTGTTATGGCTTCACATTCATTCCGGTGGGATACGGCTTTTATACAAAACATTTTTAGAACTCCACTTTTCAAATCATGTTTGACTCTAGATTCACTTTTAAAGTCTGCCTAATGGTGGTCATATTTTTTCCTTTTAGAATATAATAAATAGTTGATTTGGGGAGGAAAACTTATTCTGAATATTAACAGTGGTGAAAAGGGGACAAATTTTACCCAAAAGTAAAACACACAAAGTAAGACTGATTTTTAAGAGTAACTCAAAAATTTCAAACTACAAATTTGAATAGCAGCATTAGTGGTTTAGGTGTCTAGCAAAGGAAAAAATGCACCTGGCAAATAAAATGAAGGTCTGGTGTATATGCTATAAAATATTATCATACAGTCATACCTGAAATTAAGCCTTATATTGGGTTCTTCTATTTTCAGGATATAATTGTTAACTATCATTATTTACCTGATTTAATCATTAAATTTGAAATTCTGTACCATGGCATATATGTTCAAATTCAAACCATTTAAAAATGTGACAGGTGGACTTCATGCAAGTTGGTAATGTTTCTGGTACTAAAAATTGTGGTTGTTTTTTCTGTTTATGTAACCTGTTTAGTATTGACTTTCTCTGTCAAGAGGGTCTTCCTAAGAAGAGTGCTGTCATTATTTACTGGTGACATGAGATTTTTAAAGGGCTTTATGTGAACCGTGACATTGTCATTTTTCAAAGCATATTCAAAAGGGTAACAAAATTATGTGTATATGCTAAATCTGATCAGGAAAGTAAGCCAGGAAATGTTGATGGTATTCATTAGGTTTTAACTGAATAGAGCAGTTCCTTATATAATAACAATTGTATAGTACGGATAAAACACTAACTTAATGTGTATTCATTTTAAATTGTTCTGATTTTTAAATTGCCAAGAAAAATAAACAAATTTGTACATTTGAAGATTTTTTCCAACAGCTTTTCATCTTCAATGTCTTAATGTGGAAGTTAACCTTTACCAAAAGAAGGAAGTTGGCAAAAGGAGCCTTCTAGCACACTTTTTAAAAATGAATAATGGTAGCCTAAACTTAATATTTTCATAAAGTATTATAATATTGTCTTATGGAAAATTGAAATAGAAAATTGTCATTGAATGGAACTATTAAAAAAAAGAAAAGAAAAAACTGGATCTGGCATGGTGGCTCATGCCTACTAATCCCAGCACTTTGGGAGGCTGAGGCAGGTGACTCACCTGAGGTCAGGAGTTTGAGACCAGCCTGTCCAACATGGCGAAACCCTCTCTCTACTAAAAAAAATATAAAAAAAAATGTAGCCAGGCCAGGTGGGGGGCACCTGTAATCCCAGCTACTTAGGAGGCTAAGGAAGGAGAATCCCTTGAACCCAAGAGGTGGAGGTTTCAGTGAGCCAAGATCACACCGCTGCACTCCAGCCTGGGTGGCAGAGTGAGACTCCATCTCAAAAAAAGAAAAAAAAAAAAGATTCTAATGAGAACTCATCTAATAATTTGTTATATGCATTCTTTAGAAATTTTCTATTAATCTAAAACCAATAATATTGCCCCTGCCCTCTTTGGATGTAAGTCCGTAAGTTTTGGATACCAGATATGATATATGGATATCAGATATGAATAATACCATAGAGTGAATAGATGTCAAGCTAATCAGATCTTTAATTGCTGTTAAATAGCATATCATGAGAGCTTTAAGTGGTGTTAAATAGCATATGTATTGGATTTTTAAAGTCACTCTGTAAATTTTCTTTGATTTTTTGAAATATATACAGAATGCTAGGTTTTCAGCTCTTGAGAGCAAGGGATAAGTCTTATTTATGATTGTGTGATCAGTGCCTATCACAGTGCTACAGTGCTTGACATATAATAAGCATTCAATTATTTTTTAAATGGAGAAATTAGTGGATTATTGGATGAATATCTATCTTCCAAAAGGAAAAGGGATAATATACTGACAGAGTATGAATCTAGATAACCAAGTTAATTCCACTGTGAAAATGTATTTACTTCCATATACTATGGCAAATGTTTTCTCATTATATAATAATAGAGAGAGAAATTTCATCCTCAGTGTGTGTTTATTGTCTTTTTAAGACTAGCTCAACCAACCAGATCTCATCCTTTGTAATTACATACATTCTGCAAACTGAGTCAGGCAGTTTCTCTGGGAAGCTGGTCATCTATATTCATTTCTTCGTGTTTTACTTTTACCCTCCAAACCTATACATAATTTCCAAAATACAAAGCATTCATACTACCCACAAGCTAATTTACCTTTGGTTAGTCTGATTCTCCTCCTACTGCATTTTGTAATACATCCACTTTTCTTCATAAAAATAGTAACCACTGATTCTAGAATAGTATGTGGGCTTCTTATTCGTGCATCAAGAATGACTTCCTGCTGTAGTTTAATTGTGATAGTTGGTATAAATTTCCTAACTTTCAGAAATGTCAATGATAGGCTTTAAATAATTCATATTATAAAGTCATAAATAAGTGCAAAATTATTTAACGTACTATTAAAATGAGGTCGCTATGTGGAAATCACAGTAATATCTTGAAATAGCTTCAAATAAGCACTTGCTTTTCGCCTTTCATAAAGCCATTGATATATCGTACTACTTTGTACAGACTCTATTCAGTGATCTGATGATATTCATAGGTGTAAGTAAGTGTATGCAACATGAAAAAAAAAACGTTCTTCGGATAAACTGACTTCCATTCAGGTCCCAAATAATTTTTTATGGTACCCGGTGATCCCTTACGTCACAATAGATTTGTGATGTAAGATACGTTAGATACAGCTCTTTCTCGGTTTTCCTTGATCTCTCTCCTTTCTTTTCATTTTGTCCCTGGAGTCCTCTGACAATAAGCTCTCCTAGTTCTCTTTCTAATTTTTCTCAATTTTCTGTTCTAGCATTTCATTTTCTTCCCCAAATAGAGTTGTTCCTTAGGGCTTTTTTTGTTTTTGTTTTTTGTTTGTTGTTTATTTTTTAATTAGATCACTCCTCATCTATTTTACACACAATTATGACTCTTATATCTCTGTCTAAAGTCATGACCTCTTTTAAAATTCTAATCCTATATGTGAAAACATTGGTCAGAACCTCTGCTCAGATGTTGGGTCGTCATCAAAATGAAAATCACCAATGAGTGTTCTTCTTCCTAAACACTTAAACTACCCCTTTATTCTGGGACTCCACATTTATGTGCTCTTTCTAGACATAAATTTAAATTCCAGCAGCAACCCATATTTTTCTCACTTCCCATATTTTAAGATGAGACTTCTCATTTTTCCTCACTTCCCATATTTTAAGATGAGAACATTTTATTGAATTCTAATATGTGAGGGGAGGCACCATGTCAGGTCTTAGGGAAGTAAGTCTTGCCAAGTCATTGTTCCTGATTTAGATAAACACTTAAGTAAGGCAAAAAAAAAAAAAAGCAAGAAGCATTATGGAAAGACAAAAGTTAAGAGTGTGGGGGAAAATTAGAAGTCAGTTTACAGTTTGTACTAGGCCTTTAAGAACGAGTAGGATTTTGACAGATAAGGAGGGAAATAATAAACCAGACCTCATATTTCTGTATATTTGTTCATGTAACTTTTCTTAACAATTCCCTTCTCTTTTGTATCTACTGTCAAAATCTCACTGGATTCTGTAGCTCATAATCTTGTTCAGTATTTGTTTTTCGATTGATTACAAATGTGTGTGAGAGAATATATGTGTCAATTGTAATCCCTATCTTGTTTTATTAACTGTATTGTCTCTCCAGCTAGCACTAGCACTGTGTTTGGCACATAGCATATGTGTTCAAAATACATTTGCTAAAGCAGTGACTAACTGTATGAGAAAGCAAGCTGTTTAGGATGGCAACTGATCAAGTTTTTTCTGCTACATTCACATATTAACTAGGAGCTGATCTTAGGATTCTAACTAATTGTAAAGTATAATATAAACACGTTGGTGCCTTGAAACCAGAAATAACCAGTCTTTACATGTGGAGATAGGCACAACAAATATTATGACCTATTATCTTAGTATGCGGTCAATTATTAAGAAGTCAAAGTTCAATCACATATGGAAATTCAACTATAGTGAGTAACAGTATCTGGATCTTCAGTTTCTTCTCATCTTCTGTCCCATGTTTTTCAAACTGTGACTGACACATGCCTCAGTGACAAATTTTAGGAAAAGTTGATTTTTGCTGATTTGTTTGCTAAAATATTTTGTGCCTGTAGAAATAAAAATATAGTGACATTTAATATTTATTGAGTGCTTGCAATGCACTAGCCACTGTACATGTATTACTTTACTTAATCTTTAGAGCCACCCTGTGAATTATTTATTCCATTTTACGATGGAAACTAAGGGGCAGAGTGATAAACTAATTGCCTGAACTTATAGTCCTAGGAACTGGGGGCAAAGTTTTAGGAAACTAGGTCTAACATCAAACCCAGATTTTATCACTACATACATCATCCTGAGCCACTTAAATGAACTGGCAATATAGAGGTCATAAATGCAGATGGAGCTACTGTTTGCACCTGTAAGAATGGACACAACCATTAACTGAGAAAAGTTTATGGGCCTTATGCATTGTATATCATGGGCAAAAATAATTTATTTTTAAAGTTATATTTAGTTATTGTGCCCTTCTCTCAATTCTAGATTGAGGTAGAGTTAGATATTATGGCACAATATGTTATCTAAATATTAGTTCAAATTCTTTCAAACAGCAGAATTCTATGAGATGAATTTTACAGGCCCTTTAAGAATCTAAATCGTCATGGTCACTAGTAAAAAAGGACTGTGCTAAGCAAGAGGTAGAATAAATGTTTCTTTTAAAAATCAGGGTCCATACAAGTTTGGACATTAAGAGAAGAAGAATGTTTTTCCTTTGCACATAATATTCTATCAGTTATGGCTTTGATTAGCATGACACTGACAAACCAGGTGAAAACTTGAGAATAAAAAATGTCAGCCAGTGGTTTGGGCTGAATTTTGGAAATAACTAAGAGTTTTTTGTTCTCTTCTCACTGAATTAATTTGTGGTTTTTATTTCACATAAACACGTTCTCTGAAGAGCCTAGAACTACTCAAACTTGGCAGTCATTTCTTCTTCCACACTCCCTCGCACAGTGACTTGAAAGGTACTTTAAAAAAAAAAAAAAACTTCCTTTTTTTCCCTCTTCCTTTTGTCTTCCCGGAGTGTTATGTGTCTAAGTGACAGGAGTCTTACACATATTTTGGAAGATAAACACCCTGCCTCTGTTAGGTACAACAGAAGGATTCATACATCATTTGCGCATCCCCCTTCTCACCAGTCTGGCTCCGGGAGAACAATAACCCTGGATGGACTTCAGTGCATTATGGCAGATTGCTGTCCAGGACATCATTATTGGTAATCTTGTCTTATCTTTACTTCATGGATGTCACAGAGGTTACTGATCCCAAAGTGAGATTTCTGCAGCAAGGCTGAGACTCATTAGATGTTGTTATTCCACTGGTGAAATGACGAGTACTACGTTAAGATTCAGTACAGCTTTTGAAAATAATTTTCAAAGAAATATATATTTAATCATTTTGTGCATGATTTTCACTTTTAAAAATTAGGGTATCACCATTTTACAAATAATTCTTGGTATTTTAAGCCTTTTTAATGATTGAGTCTCAAAATTCTAATGAACTCTTCTTTTAACATAAAATAGAAATCTGAAAAACCTGTCTATAACACTCCTAGTTGAAATGTGAAACATGCAGAAGACGAATTGCTCCTGTTTCTGTGTGAAACCAAATTGGCTATCTTTTTTTTTCTTCCTCGGTGAATTGATCAAATTGGGATTAAATTATTTGCTTGATCATTGTATGTGCATAATTCACATTACCCAGGGATATTGCTCATGGCCGATTTTTCAGGAATTGAGTGGACTTGTGCTTTGTGGGCCTGCTGAAAATTCTGCAGCATGCCTCACATTTAGTTTGACAGTAGGCTGCCATTGTCAAAATCATCCATCTGAACGGCATTCATTATGGAGTTGGAGAAGGACTACAGGGAAATCTTCACTTACAGTAAGGGGCCAACTCACAGGGGACAGACTAGTAGCCTGGTCCACAATATGTATATGACTTTCTCTCAAACCTATAACCCTGACCTCCAACCGTTATGATTTTTACTTAGGGAGAAATAGCATAAATCAATATCATTGGCTTCAAAGAGTAGCTATGGCATAAAGTCTTCTGACTTTAAATTGTCTGTTTTAGAGATGGGGCTATGTTCCCTGGGCCTATTTTATCCCGAAGAGATAATCTCTGTGATTCAGAGATTATTTTGTACTTACTGCACAAAGGAAGTATTCCTGCATGCTCACTAGTGCATCTCTGAGTAACAGACAATCACCTTTCTATGGCAACTTTTTCACCTCAAATACATTCTATATTAAAACCCCACTTTACACAACCTGTGCATGGCTCTGCATATAAAATACTAAAACATCATCAGTTTTAATGAAATAGTCAACCTAGTACTTGAAGAATTTCTATTTATGGCCCACAAACTAGCAACCGTCCAACATGAGCTAGGTGATGCATTCCTAGTGACTTCAAATTAATCCTTTTCATTATAGGAGTAGGTGCACATGAAAATGAATAGAAATTGCTGATCTCATTAAAGACTGAGTTGAAATCAATTCTTATGGTGGCAGTAGCTACGACGTGTGATAATTTTCTAGCTGCTATATGAGTTAAGTCCTATAATTACTTTTAAAAAATTCTAAATAGCATAATTTTAGGTTGTATTGTATTTTTTATGTGTATATTTGTATGTGTGTTGGAGGAATTGGTATAGAGATAGATTTAAAAAGCTTGAATTTTAATTAGGTTGGCTTGGTTTTTATATTCATAGGGCTTTATATATGTCTTTCTGCAGACACAACTTTTTTCCTCCAATTCTTTTGATTCTCATTCTCATTTTGAGAGACTGATCCTCAGATTATGACTCTTGTTATAAATGCATACTATGCTAGAGGGCTATTTTTATGCTCGCAGACTCAAATCATTCTGAGATTTAATTTCCCTTCTATAGTGTGAAACAAATTTTTAAATTTAAAAAGATGAAAACATTTGTCCTTGCCTTAGGGCCCTGATTTAAAGTAAAGACAGAGGGTTAAATATCAGAACTTTAATATAAATCAAGTGTATGCATTTCTAAGTAAAGGTCTGGCACCATCTGCACAGGGCACTGATTCCTCTAGCTGGAGGGCTGGAGAGTCTGTTTACAAAAGAATACACAATTTAAACAGAACAAGTGCCCTTCTATCAAATAGAAGAGAAGAGTCATGTTCATTTGTCATTACAAGCACACCGTTTCCCTTTTGGTAAGTTAATGCCCTTCCTTAAAAGGAGATTAGTCCTGTAAAGTAAAGAAATTGAAGCTGGCAGACAGCATCCAGGAGTAGATACAGATTCGAAATTCTTTAAAAGCCCGTGAGTTCAGACCTTTTCAGAATCTCTTAACACATCACCAGAGAATACTGGTATGTCCACATTCACCTACAAGGATTATTTCTGAATCATGACCACATAACTTCTCACAGTAAGAATCTGCATGTGAGTAGATATCAGTTCTCAGTCAACACTGTGGAAACTTGTTGGTTAATGTGGCAAGAAAGCAAGTGAAAAAAACCACAAGGGTGTTCATAAAGGTATTAATCTTGAAATAGGAGAGGACGGGCCATACCTTGATTTTTGCTAATGCCTGTCCTCTATGAGATGGCCCCAGTTTCTTTAAAAACTTACCCTTAAAATTAGAGGCAATGGGTAATTCTCCTTGTAGAGAATTCAAGTTCGTGCCTTGATTTCTTTCATAGATGAATCTCATACTATGAACACAAGGATAGTAACAGGCCAAGGAGCATTTAGATATTTATGCATATTCTCCTTAGATTTATATTTGGAAACATTTTAACCCTGGTAGAAGAAACGCTTCTCTTCTCATGATGTATTGTATTTTCTAGGACTTTGAAAGTGGGTATGTTAGTACAGAAAAGCAGCAAAGGAGCCAATTGACCCTGTAGCTTTGAACAAAGATAATTCTATTAAACTTTCCTTTACACATCATGATTAGGAAGTTGGCTGAGAGTAACAATATGCATCATAAATAAATTGAAAATTGTTCCAGGTATTATCACACAATAAAATATACGTAACACTGATGCTGTATTCAAGACACCTTAATGTTTTATTGGTTTCCAAGTCACTTAGAAAACCTGCATTAGTTTAGGATGTTCATTAATAGTATTGTAATCTTGGGGAAAAAATAAGGGTTTAAGTTTTCTGACTATTTGCATTTGGGACAAAACCCTACTTGTTAGGTTAATTTGTTTTATATCAATCAAGATTTTAGGTTTTCTTTAAGTGAGTTAGTCTGAGGGATATTATGTTAACAATGATACTGCTGCCCTTGTTTTTACAACAGTTTTGACACAAAGGAGCATGAAGTCTAGGGAGACATATTCTTATAGATAGTAAATCATTGAAAGAAAAGCGATCTGAAAGGGGGTAGTTCAATAAGAAATGTAAAAAAGAAAAAGAAAGCACTCTGTTAGACCTAGTTCAACCCTGGCCTTCAACTAGCTGAGTGATTTGGAGCACATACTCCTGAAAGTCACAGTTTCTTTATTCATAAAATATAAAACACAATGCATATTGCATTTGCTTGTTGCAGAGGTTAAAGGAGAAGGTATATGTGAAGAGTATGGAGTATTGTCAGTTTCTATTCTCATTAACATTGTAGGTGATAGAAAAGTTAAGATGCGCCAATTCCTCTCATCCTAGACTACTTTTAAAGGCCTCAGAAGAGATAAATCTCTCCATTTCTCATTTCTTGGGTTTTCCTTCCAGGCAGAGATGCCAACCAGTAGGTCACAAAAAACTTCATGAGTATACAACCTCATAATTTATTTGGAGTACTGATATGACCAGAGTCAGTGAGCAAAGAATATTGTGCACAGTGCCTTGGAGCTCAGTTGAACTTACAGGTGCAACTTGGCCTTCTTGTACTTAACTCAAATTCTTTTCATAATGAACTTTCATTTTTGTCTACAATATAAATCCCTGCTATCTCATTTCAAAACCTAACCCACAGTGGTGGATCTAAATAGACCCCATGTGATTCAACCTGTACTATGCACTGAATTTTGAAGCAATGTTAATAAAGCATTACCACACAGATGGGTACCATTGTCACAGTTAAGGGGAGTGGAGTCTGCATTGAGAAGTCTTTACTGAAAATCTCACAAACATGTTTCAATTTCTACATTCTTTATGGTTCTCTTCATTTTTAAATTGTATGGACGTAAACATCTTATGCAGTGTCTTATTGTTTGTCTCTTGGATTTGTATTATTTTCACAAGTTTTGTATTGTTGCCGACTTGTACAGTTTCTCATTTACATGTTTAAATTTTTAATATCTTTTCTAACCAATTCTGGTTCTTTTTTTGCTTTTGCTCCCATATGATAGATTTTGGCTATGACTCTTCTCCACTAACCCCTACTACCCATCCCATACACATAATAGTATTCAATATACTGACATTAGAAAGCAGTTGTCGTATAAATAATATAGTCATGATTCAAGTAAGCAGTCTTTAGCCTTGTCATGGATAAAGAAAAACAAAGACTGGCCACCAAAAGAAAATGTCAAAATAAATTAATTTGAGGGTGTATATACCAGGGAAATTAAATCATAGGGAAGTCTACACTCTCATATTCATTGCATCACTCTTCACAATGGTCAAGGTATGGGAACAAATTTAAATGTCTGTCAACAGTTGACTGCATAAAGAAATCACAGTTTACATACATGTATACATCTAAGTGTATAGATATACAACTGAATATTCAGCTTTAAAAAAGAGATCTTGCCATTTGTGACAACATGGATAAACCTGAGGGACATTTTGCTAAGTGAAATAAACCAGACACAGAAAGAAAATAATGTATGATCTCTCTTATATGTGGAATCTTTAAAAAGTTGAATACATAGAAATGTAATAAAATGGTGATTATCAGAGGTGAGGTGGGGAGTTGAGAAGAAAGGAGGATGAGAATTGGAAGATGTAGGTCAAACAGTAAAAATGTACAGTTATGTAGGGTGAATAAATCTGGAGATCTAAAGTGCAGCATGAGGACTATAGTTAATAATATTGTATTATATACTGGAAATTTTCTAGGAGTATATTTTACGTGCTCTTGCCACAGAAAGGATGACTACATGAAATGATGGATATGTTAAATTGTTTACCTTTGGTACTCATTTTATATATATATACACACACCTACATATATATGTATGTATATATGTGTATGCGTATATGTATACATTATATATACATACACTATATATACCTATATATGTGTGTGTACGTGTATATATGTATGTACACACACATATATAGGTATATATGTATATATTTTTGGGGGAAAAAATAAGAGTTTAAGTTTTCTGACTATTTGCATTTGGGACAAAACCCTAATTGTTAGGGTAATTTGTTTTATATCAATCAAGATTTTAGATTTTCTTTCAGTGAGTTAGTCTGCGGCATATTATGTTAACAATGATACTGCTGCCCTTGTTTTTACAACAGTATACATATGCATGTATGTATATGTATATGTATACACAGGTAGGTATATATAGTGTATATATATATAGTGTGTATATACGTATATATGTATACACACATAGATGTATATATACACAAATATGTAGGTATATATAGTGTATGTATACATCTATGTGTATATACATATGTATATTTCAAAACATCATGTTGTACACCTTGGATTTATACAATAAAAATCATGTAAAAAATAAAGGCTTATGTGTTAAAAAGAAAAAGAGAAGGAGAGACAGAAAGAAAGAGAGAAATAGAGAAAAGAAGTTAGTTGATTACATGTCAAGCTTCATGTCAAGCTCCATGAAGAAGATATAAGGTCCACTGTAACACTTCCCCTCCTAAATGCCTCTATTAAGCCCAGTACCAACCCTCAACATCCAAATTTCCTGCAAAATGTCTTCCCTAATATTTTATGTTCCAGTGCAATTTCGTTCTCTTACCTTCCCATACTTGTGTATCACAGTAATGTAAAGATCTGCTTGGACTTGGAACATTTCGTATTGTTTGAGATAAAGGAACAAACTTGGCAGGCAGAGCCGAAAACATCTTTAGTGGGAGGGGCATAGGAAAAAACTGGAATTGTTGTTATTTTTATTTTAAAATCCACAAACTTCAGGCACCAGTATGGGTGAACAGAGTTGAAGATCGTAAGAGGTATGCAAGCCAGTGGGTATCAGCAATGGACTTCTTAAGGAATTCAGTATAGGATCAGAGAGAACAAATTATTTCCATTTTATTAACATTTGGTGACTGGAACTCAGAAAGAAATGAATTTTTAAGAATGTAAGAAAAGATATGAATCTGAGTTTGTATTCTGGGTAAGTGAAGTTCACTTTCTTTAATAGAGGACGCTAGATAACTGCTCTTTGGAGACATTGATTATCTCCCTTCTTTTCAACAGTGGCTGACTAGGAAGATCAATGAAAAATTATAAAAATAATAAGGTTTTATTGTTTACCGCTTACGTAAGTAAAAAATAACTGTTATCTGATGACAATTTGTAAAATTGAAATTAAGTAGCTTTTCTTCAAACAAGTAGCTCCTGCAGTGGTTTAGGGTCAAGGCAAATGTTCTGTGTAACCCACTGTGAGGCCAGCATTCATCAGTCTCCACAGAGCACGCAATCTTGATGTAGGCGGAAGGGCTGACTGGGTAGCTTCATGCTGAGATTCTATGATCGAAATATAATAGTGAATGGATGTAAAATTCACGTTTCAAAAGATCACAATCCCCAGCCTAAACCAAATATTCAGTAAGTTCCTTTTTGCTATTTTTGTTGGGTTCCCAGTTTTTTTAGTTTTCTATTTAGTGTTTGGGGTCTTAATGCTTATTTTGTCCTTGCATTTTTTTAGCATCTTCATTTTGTATATGCTAACATTTCTTTCCATACTCAACACTAAACACATTTTTTCCCAGTGAACACTTCTATTTCCCCTTCCCTACCCCACCCTACTTCCTTCAGATCCTCCACCAAAAGGTAATAATCTCTGAATTTATAGCTCAAAAAGGTAAAACTGCCAAACAAGAAAAACACATTGCTTGATTCATTTTAAAGTCATTTCAGAGGATGTCAAGATAAATGAGTTGGATTCCATAAACAAGGAAAGAAATATTAACAGATCAAGAAGTCATAACTGAAACACAAGAATAAATGTGTTAATCTGATAAAAATGATTTAATCATTTCATATATAAGTGAACAATTTTTATACACAACTATGGCACAATTGCATTTTATGACTTTTACAAACAATCTCACTAATATAGGTTTTGGTTTTTTTTTGTTTGTTTGTTTTTGAGACAGCCTCTTACTCTGTTGCCCAGGCTGGAGTGCAGTGGCACAATTTTAGCTCACTGCAACCTCTGCCTCCCGGGTTCAAGTGATTCTCCTGCCTCAGCCTCCTGAGTAGCTGGGATTACAGGTGTGTGCCACCATACCTGGCTAAGTTTTGTATTTTTAGTAAAGACAGGTTTTCATCATGTTAGCCAGGCTGGTCTCGAACTCTTGACCTCAGGTAATCTGCCCACCTTGGCCTCCCAAAGTGCTGGGATGACAGTCATGAGCCATTGCGCCCGGCTAATACAGCTTTTTAAAACTTTTATTTCCATTGCTTTATGTGTTACAATAGCAACTGTAATTTGCACTCACTTTATGCTGAGATTGGTATCAGCATTAAAAATGTTGTTTCAGTATTGACGTTAACCCTGTCTAATAGGTTGTATTAATCTCATTTTACCAATCACAAATGAGTTTTACAGAGGTTAAGTAAATTTCCCAATTCTGTATAACTAGTAAACATCAGAGTGGGCATTCATAGCCAAGTCCACAGAACTCCAGAGTCCTTGGCCATTGCCTTTGCACAGTTACGATCCAATAACTTCACCCTCCAACATCACTGCCTTTATTTTTTACATGTCTTTTATTGTATAAATTCAAGGTGTACAACATGATGTTTTGAAATATACATATATATACACATAGATGTATACATACACTATATATCTACATATTTGTGTATATATACATTTATGTGTGTATACATATATATACAGTGGAAAATATACTGAAAATTATGATTTATTTTCTTGAAAACTTTAGCCCATCTCATGAGACAGATCTAGTGAGAGCTTCCTTGGAATCATGGAATCTTGGAAGTTCCTTTGACTAACATTTTGTCTGAGTCAGAAATCCTCACTACAATATTGGTGATAGATAAATGTGTTGCTTCTTCTAAACATTTCCAATAGCAAAGAACACCTGATCTGATAAGTCACATGTGTGTATATGTCAATCAAAGACCACTATAATTTTTAAGTTTTTTATCCTCTATTACTGAGCAGATATCTGCTTTCATTAACACCCATTGATTCCAATTCTGTAATAACCAGACTGAGTCACAAAAGTGAAAAGTATTTTAATGTAACATGTGAGACTGAAAAGGGAGTAGAGAAAGCTCAACCTAGATGTATAGGTATTCTAAACACAAATAACAATAAATTTATGAGCCTTTTCTATTCGGGAGTGGTTGAGAAAATGATTGTATTTTCTTGCCTTAAAAGATATATAATTTGGAATCCTATCTGGGGTGCATTATTAGTTTAATGCAATAGCATTGTAGCAACAGAACTATGTAATACCATGGCAATCCTATAGAAAATGCAGAGAACTTTTCTGTGTCAGATGTAGCGAAGGTTGTCTGGTGAGGAAATAACTTTACGTCGGACGCAGGGGTACCAAACTGAAAAAATTAGTGTTTTCAAAATGTTTCATGACATTGGAGAATATAAAACAATAAAATCTATTTTTGGCATAAACAGTGTTTGATGGTGGAGGAGTGAAAAGGCTGTGATAGCTTTCCTTACCCATCGTAAGAGTCATAGTTGACACTCCTATATCGAAAGACAGATGAATAAGAGAATAGCCCAGCAACTTCATTTAACTGAAGTTTTATGTGACACAGAAGCCAAATGAAGATAAAAAGATGCAGGGAAAACTATCCATTTTTATGGTTAGGTTGAATGAAGAATGGACCATATAGAAATGTGAGTGGACAAAGGGTATGATTTGATACAAATAGATTGAGTGAATAAACCCAGCAAAGCCTGTCTATTCAGATTCTTACTGGCCTCTCTGATGTAGCATTCCTTCTTCCCATGTATAAACCAGAACCCCTCTAAAATGAGGGTCTTATGACCTATCAAACAAGATAATTTTTTATAACCAGCTCCTAAACACAAAGGTAGGAAAAAGTTAACGTACAACTTGTAATTTTTATGGTTGTCTTCGGGAAAGAGGTGCTCTTGTTTCTGTGATCCGCCTTGGGAAAGGGGAACCGGTTTCTCTGACTTGCTTCAGGGAAATTTAATCTTCCCCCTCCTGACTGCTTGTTCCTACATTCACTTGCACTTTGCCATCACCAGAATTAATCTTACCAAAATAATAGCACCCTTAGGGAGCCAGTGATAGAGTTCATGAATTGGGTACAGTGTATACTGATCAGGTGATGGGAGCACCAAAATCTCACAAATCACCACTAAAGAACTTACTCATGTCACCAAACACCACCTGTTCCTCAAAAACTTATGGAAATAATAAAAAAAGAAAACCAGTGACAGGGTTTAAGTGAAAGTACTTTGAAGTACATGTCAGAATGAAAGGATGCCAACGCTACTGCCTCCACTACTTTGAGTATGTGATCTTGGGAAAGTAACATGCATATTTAGGATTCTATTTACTCATTTACTAAATAATATTGACCCTTACTGTCTTGTAAGTTTGTTGGTTGATGATGATCAAATAATATATGTAAAATGTGATTTGCAATGGGGGTTTGTATGGGCATATATATATATATACACACACATATATACAAAGTATACACACATGTGCATATATACACATATACGCAAACACTGAAATATTTAGCAATACCTTTTTTTGGCAGAGATAATAGCTAATGGTTGTTGAGTTATTTCTATACATTTTTACCATTCTAAATATTTCTATGCATCAACTAATATGCTCATTTCACTATTATCCCCATTTTTACAGATAAAACGAACAACTTTCCTAAGATTACATAGCTAGTAATTGCACGAATTAGAAATTACTCCCATGAGACCTAACTCCAGAGTCCAGCACCCTTCATCACTCTGCTACATCTCCTGTGTAATGTTGCCTATATGCTATCACTCTGGATCTTAATACTATTCAGCTTTATGTTTAGGAGGAATAAAATGTTGTATGTCCAAATCTAGATTTCAGGAAAATATGTAATTTCAATTAGCAAAATATTAATCTAGGTAAGAATAGTCAAAAGAAAATAATAGTTAATACCTAATCTGTTTTGTTATGGTTAGTGTCCTGCTTGCAATGAGTGAATTCAGATTTTACTTTTGTTTCATTTTGCTATTTGTTTAACAGTTGGAGTCATTCTTGGACCTTCATCTATGAATCCCACGAAATTTGTTACCCCTACTAAAGAGTATGTGAGGTAGATAATAAACAATATCAGAAGACTGTAACTCATGTTGAAAGCCCTTTGTCACATGTAAGGTGATGCAATAGGTAGTAATGCAATAGGTAGTGTTTTGGACTCCTATTCAAGCATAAGATTTCATCATTTAGAGTTATTCTTAAAAGAGTTGAATTACAACCGGTTTCTCTATCTTGTTAGATTTGTCCATATTATGACATTAAATCTAACTGTAGTATACTATGAGACATATCAGAGCCTTAAGATTAATGAAACCTTTAAGGCCCACTAATATACCTCCCAGGGCCTACACTCTGTGTCGCTTAGTAACATGATGTAACCTGGCCTAAAGATTTCCAACACTGACCCAAGGATTATGGGCTTTCTATAACAGTGTGGTCAGTGTGACCTGATAGTATTATAGACATGGTCACCTGAGCACAAATGCAACTTTCATGAAGCTTAAAATAAAGTTCACACTTACTAGAATAGCTTAAAGTCCTTTTGTGAAAGAAATACCTAGTAACTGACCCAGGCTGAATATAGGTGTCAGAAAGGGAGAAAAATTCCCCAAATTTGATAATGGTTTCCAGACGGAGACTCTTCTGTGACTGGCTGTCATCTGACCTCTGACTGCTTCCGGCCCAGTCCCCTGGTCTGCTCCCACCATCTGTCTTGAAAAGGTGCTGCCAGCATAAGCAGCCTGAACACCAGACTGTGCCTAAAATTCAACTTTGAAAGTGAATCAGATGGAAGGGGAAAGTCGCCCCCTGGTGATGCTGGTTAACTAAGACCACCATAGACCCCTGAAGATGACACTAACCATGCTCCGGATTAATCAGATTCTATTTGGTTTCTTCAATGATTTTTTTGATTTCTGGATATTTAGCATATCTCAAGAGAACTTTTCAGAAAGACTTTCTAACTTTCGAGAGAGGTGGCATTCAGCTGTTATGTAACACTCATGGAAGATACTGCTAGTGGATCTTCAGATGTAGCCTTCTTTTAAAGAAACCAGTCTTTTATTTTTATGGTGGGTGGTGCTGGTACTCTGAGGAAGAACATGAGTGAAATGCTTATATGCTGTTCAAACAGGCTGCTGAAAATAACCCTGACTAGTCTCAGAATCTCCTAGAAGAAATTCCCATCCCCGTGTCTTTTTTGCTTTGTGTTTTTTTTTTTTTTTCAGTGTTTTTTTCAACCATGTGGTATAAACCTGTCAGGAGTTTATTGGTGATTGTGGGTGGTTTAGACAATGAGATGCTATCCAGGCTATTGAAGCGATAGTCACAAATCTAAAACACATACATTACCCAGCACTTATTGTGGTCTCACTTAGCAGGCTTTCGTGAGTGTGAAGCTTTTTTCATTTTCCCAGTTGAGTCCCCAGACCTATTATTAGCATATTATGATTTACAAGAGAGTGGTTTTTAAAATAACAACACTGAGAAAGCAAAACCCATTTGTTCATCCCAAAAGGTTTGAGAGCACATTATAAGCACACGGTAGTCGAATAAAAACTGATACAAGTACACAGTCCATGATTGTTCCTAATTGGATAAAATATCCAATTACAGCCAAAAGACTGAGAAACAAATTGTTTACCACAGTAAAGCATTCTCATAAATATAATTATTTTCAACATTTGAACTCTATTTAAGGATATAAACAGTGATGTGTGTTTCACAAGGAGCTATAGACAGCTGGCTGGCTTTAAATGTTAGTGGCAGCCACATTGGAGACTGCCAGGGGCTTCTACCGTTCCATTTTAGCTAAAGGCAGGATTACTGAAGCTGCATTATATCCTCCATCTCATTTTCAGCTCCATTGCACCAATTATGCTGCATTGAGGCTTATAAGGGCTTACACTGAGTTTCGGATAGATGGAAGAAGCCAGTCTATATGCTTTGTGATAAAAATAGTCATTAATTACTGAGACTTATAAACGGCTTAGCATCCTTCTTAATGTGGCCCGTCAGGTGCTTCTTCTCATTCTATAGCTAATCAGCAAAAGGGGAGAAAAATCCCCAGGAAGTGGATGATCTTTTTTGGCTCAAACATAAAGCCAAGGTTAGAAATAGATCTAAAATGCAACGAATACCTAAGCCAATATGCCCTCACTGGTAAAATACTCTCTTGTTTTCTTTTCAATCAAAGTTGATTAAAGAAAAATTTAGTCTAACATTATCTCATGGGGAAATTATCAGTATAATATTTAAACATGTCTGATACAGGACAGTGTGTTTGGATGCCTGTTAAACAATACAATACATTCTGAGGAGTTGGATGCATGAAAACACATTTACAAATAGCTCCAATGGAGTTAGATAATTATCTAATTAAAGAAATGTGAAATGTCACAGAAACCCATAAACTAATTTAGTAGAGAGGGAACCCAACTAGTAAAGGGTCTGCCGAAGGCAACAATAGATAGTTTCATCTTTGAACGGACAGTTTCTATTTTCTGGCGAGATTTCAGATTAGGCTGTTTTGGAATTGACTGTTGTATCCAATATTTGAATGTTTAACAATAGCCTTATGTTTAATGGGCAAAAATGCCCATGATGCCACTTTATTAAGGCAATCAGAGTCATGGATCAGTAAATGCCAGTATGAGAAACTATAATAGCCCTCATTTGGTAGACAAGCTATGAATGAATGGCTTTTGTTTGTAAAAGTATCCCACAGGTTGAAAAAATAGAAAGCATGCCTATATGGAATATAAACACATATTGAGGGCTTCTTTCATTATCATCAATATTTCATGAGTAAAAACCATGCTTTCAGGAATGCCGTACAACCGCATTTCATGCATTGTGATATGACAAATATTCATGAGCGGGGTACAGTTTTTCAAAGGAATGGGCAAAGAAAATTGGAGTGATGGTTATTGGCTAAGTTGATTTTTATAAAAGCCTTGTAGAGAGCTTTAAAAATGAACAGTGTGTGCAGAAGGAAAAAAATATGAAAGAAATTACAAGTGGGTTTCACTACATTACAAGCCTGAGATTGCTTATTAAATACATAACTTGTTTTTCTGCTATGCCAGTCATTTTACACAAGTGTGTGATTTGGCTTCCATTTATAATGTGTAACTGCAGCGTGCTTCAATGATGCCACAGGGAATACTTGTTATGGTTTGAATATTTGGTTAAAATCATTGGAAAAATTCCAAAGGTATTTGCATACTCATGGTAGCTTTGGGTAAGCACATTCTTTCAGTTCACTTCTCTTCTTGGCAAGTGGGGAAAAAAACTGCCCTCTAGGCCCAGGACAGACAATATATTCCCATTTCTTTTCTTCCCATTCCAGGTTTTTAGGAATCAGTAGTAACTGTATTTGAAAGTAATTTAAATTTTCATTGCTCCTTGGGAAGAAGCTTCTTTAATATCTTTCTGTAAAATGTTGAGCTATTAGTGAACATTATATGTATAGTTATTTTAATTATAATTATTGTAGTTTAAACCAGCAATAAAATATTGATGACTTAGTTTAGCTTCTAAGTAAAATCTCATTGCATAGCAATTCTGAAAGGCAGGGAGGGGTGGAGAGGAAGTATTATACAAGCGGATGAATGGGAAGAAATTTGCCCGAAACAGAGAAGTGCGTCCTTCCTAAGCTAGAGTAAGTATAGATTCCAGCACAAATTTTATGATGGACACCTGGAGAATGTAAAAACCAAAAACTGTAACAGGTAGTTTTTTTCCCACTTTCAGCTTTTACTAGAAAGAATGACATATAGAGCCTTTACATGTAGTAATTGATTTATTATAAAGAGGCAGAGTCACCGCCAAAGGGAGCCAGATATGGGACTCAAGACTGAAAGAATGGAGAGGAAACATTTAAACACATTCCAGGACCGTTTGTTTTCTAACTGCTCTGGTATTTTTGGTACAATGTGAAAGGCTTTGCAGTAACAATTTGTCAGCAAAGGGAAAACAATCTCATTTTTTACAAAAAAAGGTGCACATGGAAACAGGTAGTTGATATAAAACACTCTTTCCTTTTCACATTGTCACCTTTCCAGGGGTGCCTAGATAAGAAGCTCACTTTGAAGCCATCTCCTTCTGTCACAGCTGTTACTCTTTTCTACCTCTCCCTGCACCCGATAGCCTGGCTTCTTCTACGTCTTATCCAATGGTTTGTGTCCTCTGCACTGGAATCTTAGGGACTTGACTTCATCCTGTCTGGGAGCTTTAACGTCAAGGTCGTGAAGAAAATCCTGCATAGATTCAGGCATAACCTGAGTAGTGACAGAAACGATTCCTCGTGTCTGTGATTAGGAGGAGGCCTATATCTTTCGAAATAATCAAACTGCAGGATCAAAAGACCTCCTCACCATCAGGGTTGGAAGTAAAGGAAGAGGGGCAGAAGATTCTTTCCTGTTACGCTTTCCCTCTAGCGGCCTTCTTTGAGTTCTTGAAAGAGGTGGCACTGTTTAGCTCTTCAACGAGTAGGTTTGTGTCTTTAAAAAAAAAATGTATTAAGAGACAAGGTCTCACTACATTGCCTTGGCTTGTCTCAAACACCTGGGTTCAAGTGATCTGCCTGCCTCAGTCTCCCAAAGTGCTGGGATTACAGGTATGAGCCACTGTGTCTGGCAGAGGGTTTGTGTCTTTGGAGTTGAGGGTAAGATATCTGTGAAGCCCATGTTCTAGGCAACAGTCAGCCAACTGGAAAATGTCTCCCTTGGACATTCATGGTTGATCATAAGTCAGTTATGCGTAGAACTGAAAAACCAATTGATATGGTTTGACTGTATCTCCACCGGAATCTCATCTTGAATTATAGCTCCCATAATGCCCACCTGTTTTTGGGGGGACCCGGCGGGAGATAATTGAATCACAGGATGGTTTGCCCCATACTCTTCTCGTGGTAGTGAATAAGTCTCACGAGAACTGACGGTCTCGTAAGGGGTTTCCCTTTTTGCTTGGCTCTCATTTTTCTCTCTTGCCTGCTGCCGTGTGAGATGTGCCTTTCACCTTCCGCCATGATGGGGAGGCCGCCCCAGCCGTGTAGAACTGTGAGTCCAGTAAACCTTTTTCTTTTAAATTACCCAGTCTCGAGTATGTCTTTATCAGCAGCAAGAAAATGGACTAATATATGAATTAAAGCTTCAGTAAGTAAAAAAGGAACAGTTTTGGCTCACATTATTGAATAGATCTGGGAATAATTTTGTCTGGGGTTGAAACTTTAATGAGGAACTAAATATTCTATATATTTTTGAC
This sequence comes from Colobus angolensis palliatus, assembly GCF_000951035.1. Classification (NCBI taxonomy): domain Eukaryota; kingdom Metazoa; phylum Chordata; class Mammalia; order Primates; family Cercopithecidae; genus Colobus; species Colobus angolensis. The sequence continues at coordinate 2,409,016 of NW_012117077.1, forward strand.
TTCTTTATCTTTGTTTTGGCTTCCTTCAGGTACAAATGTCACAATATGGCTGTCAATGCTAAAACCGTAGCCCTATAAAGTACTCCAGTCTCTGGGGTAAATATCTTCTGTTTAAAAAAAAAAAAGGGGGGGGGGCACGTCTACTAAGAGAAAACTACTACTTCTTTCTTGCTATTTGGAACTGTGAATCTTCCTTCTGAACATTTTATGCATCTACTTTCCTTATCTAGGGTAGCAAGGAGCAAAAATAAATATAGGGCTGTGAAATCATAGATTTTGTGATTTCCAGGATGAAAAAGCCCCAGGCTGCCAGACATCCCCCTTCCAATAGGGGAGAAAGCCCTCTATTTGTGGGAGATGACTGGAACCCCGTTCCCCTATTTCTTATCAGTGCCTGTTGAGGCCTATGCCACAGAGTATCTGTGGTGCTAAGAGTATCTGTGGTGCTGTTGCTTAATTTTGAATGACAATGAATTATAAAATCAGTACAATGATTTATAAAACTAGTTAATGTAAAAGCTTTTCCTAGTCTTTTTCACTGGGTCCAGTTTAGCACTGATAAGGAACTAGGGAAGAATGACATTTTTAATTTCACTCTTGAAAGATACTGCTATAGTTTAAATGTGTCCCCCAAAAGCATGTATTGGAAACTTAATTCCCAATGAAACAATGTTGGAAGGTGGGACCTAGCAGGAGGTGTTTAGATCATGAGGGGCCCTCCCTCATGAATGGATTAGGGCTGGTTGTAAAACGACTGTAAGCTGTGAGTTCAATCTCTTGGGTTTATGTGTGCGCTCTCTGTTTGTCTGTCTGACTGTCTCTCTCTCTCTCCTTTCTTACCCTTCCACATTCCACCATGAGAAAACACAGCAAGAATATCCTCCCCAGATATGGCCTCCTTGATTTGGACTTCTAACCTCCAGAACTGTTAAAAATAAACCTCTTGTGCTTTATAAATTACTCAGTCTCAGATATTTTAGTTATAGCAACACAAAATGAGGGCAGATACTGTTTATACATACTTCTTGCTGATGAAAGCAAAGCTAAATCTCAGTTTACAAATGGGTTATCTGCCCTCACTGCCATGTGGATACTAACCAGTAAAGTTCCCAGATTTCCTATAGAAAAGCACAGCCAAATATTCCAAGGTTCATTTTCCTGAATGCCTACAGGATGTCTCTAAGAATGTGCACGTCATCTGGAGGTCTGGCTCCTGCTGACCCAAAGGAGCTCCAGGAAGATACCCTCTAATGCAATTGTGATAGGTGGAGGAGATCAGCATAAGCTGTGATACATAAGCTATCATGACTACAGAACCCCAAAACATGTTTAGCTCTTTAAAATTGGTTGTTCATAGCATATTTTATTATCTAAGAGTTGTAGAGGGGAGAAGTCAGCATTCTATTTCATCCAGCTGTTGGGAAATAGTTCTGTAGAGCAGGTTTGAATTGACAATACATGGGAGTCATGACGTAGTTCACAGATTCTTTATTAATCCCACAAATATGTATTAAGAGCCCACTATGTAACATACACAATGCAAACATATTCCCTGGCTTTAAGAATCATATGAATATTTTAAGGTCTTTTGGTTTACTTAAGTGTTTTCTGGTTTTGAATCTTTCTGAAATTCAGTAAGGACTAATATTACCAGAGAAAGAGACTTGCCTGTCTATAGAATGAAGCCACCACTATTTACAAGGAAAAGTGGCTAACCTTCAGTCAGAAACAATTGCCAACATTCGCGAGCATCAGAGGACCAGGGAAAATCTTGGAAAATGAGAGCAGATCAAGTGAGGCTCACCAAACACAGGGGTCCTTGGGAAGACTGTGGATGTAGGGGCTGAGATTTTAGTCTAAATCTACACTTCTAAATTGCCACCAGAAAATCAAAGGCGCGTGTCTGAGAGTTAATTGGGGTAGGGTTGTTATGTAACTTAGGATTTTCCTTAAATATCTTAAGAATGTATTAAGAAACATTAAAAATAAAGTAGTCTGTCTGCTAGAGGAAAAGTTAATCATTTTGCTAAAGTTGATTATTTCAGATTTTCTAAAATGTTCCCTGTTGAAAGAAAAATCGTATCATGGACTGTTTAAGAAAGACTATTGACTACCATGCCTGGCTTGTTGACCCTGATTCAGTAATGACAGTCTGATAGTAAATTTGTTTTTTAAAGTTATGGAAAGTCAGATTGTGTCCAAAATGTATACAAGACTTTGAGTAATAAAGAAAATGTTTAGAACCTTTGTCAGTGGTCAGGGTGAAAAATTTCCTTACTGAATCCAAGTAGAAGATATATTAACTACCATATTTTTGAGTACCTGGGTTAGACATTTTATTTCCTGTTCTCAAGGAATTCATATTTTCCCAAGAAAGACTGACCTTATTCACTCATCACCAAGTATGAAACACCAGTGTCAGACACTAAACTTAGTTCTTTTGGGACTTAGCTAGTCCCAAAAGCTATAAAGCAAGAAACACAACAGGGTTCTTGGAAGAGTAACAATCTTGGGTGGGTTATGGCTGGGTGGGTTATGATGAAAATGGTTGATTCAGTCCCTGCCCTTACATAAGTTGTACTCTATTGTTGGGAAGTGGCAAGGAGTGATGTTTAATCAAAGAATCCTACAGTACAAATACAACCGGGAGAGCTGGTGTCAATAAATTCTTAGCGTTCTAAAAAGAGCATACTAGGGGGATTTCATCTAGTCAGTAAGAATGGAAAGTGATTTCTGAGGACATGATATTTAGCTGATATCTGAAGGATGCTTAAGATTTAATTAGAAAACAGTACAGAGGGGACTATGAAGCAAAATGTATAGAAGCAGCGAAAGAGGCCCTGTGAAGAAAGAAATCATAGCTCCTTGCTGAAGGTGTGGATGGACAACAGATGTTATGTGAAATAAGGAGCTAAGTGAGGGATCTCAGACTACGTGGCTTAGAGGGCACCTAATGATTTTGGACACTGCCTTAGGGCCTCTGGAAGCTACTAAAGTGTTAAAAACAGGGTGTGAGATGTATAAATTATCATTCCATTAAGATTGTTCTGGTGATCATATGTGAGGAATAGAATGGAAAGGAACACAAGTAATTATGAGCAGAGCTATCAGGCAGCTCTTGCAGTTGCTCAGGTGAGAAACAGCCATCATCCAGAGCAGTGATGGTGGAGGTGGGGTCCTGCAGCTAGACTAGAGAGATATTTAGAAGCTATAATCACGAAGACTTGGTGAATTTTTGGATAAAGGCAGTAGAGTAGAGGAAGGTCTTTGGATAATTCCTCGGTATTTGATATTTGTAACTGTACTCTTTTTGATCAATTTCATCAAGAAAGGAAGCAAAGAAAAGGATTCAGTTTTGCTACCATAATGATATGCACATGTTGCCAAAGACATTAAAGGAAGTGGTCAAAAGGTAACACAAGTGTAGGAGAGCTCACATTGAGGTTTCTCATACACACACATACACATACACACACACAGATATGTTGATGGAGAACCATGATGGAATTGCCAGAATTAGGGCCAGTCAACTATGGTCCTCTGTATCATAGTGAATGTGAAAAAGAAAGCATCTTCTCTGAGTTGGCAGTTGGCAGTGACTGTGACCGTGAAAAAATAACTAAGGTTGCCCCTTTCTGCATTCTCCTTTCCCTCCTCTTCACCTCACACATTCTAGGGTTGACCAAGTGGCCAGATCTCTTCATCTTGGTTATTGCAAATACTGAATATATCACATTACAGGGGGATGTTAGGTTAGTGGGTGAGGGTGGGAGTGTGAAGAGGGAGAACCTTCCTTTAGTACAGAAATACAAGCTTGTTAAAAATTCAAATAAACTTTAATAAAAGAACTTTTACACAGATTAGTTATGTCAAAATGAATTCTGAAAGGATTTCATTATGATTCAGAAAGTAAAAAATATATATATATTTTTTGTATACTGCAGTTTTCTTTCCACAAAATAAGCATTTTCTTACAATTCAGTATGTAACTCTCCTATAGTTGCATACTTTAAACAGAAGACGTTCATATCACTGTTGATTTACATATATTTCACAATACTTCCCCACCCCCTACAAAGACAATTCAAAGATATTCACCAGAACATTTACAGTTGCATATGGAATAATGTTTGTAAGAGTTTTGTTTGCGCCCATCACTTTCCTGTCAGTACAATTCTCCTCACTCTTCTGAGGAAAACGCGTCTCTCTTTCTGAACACAATTTTGGTTCCCAACTGTGTTAAGTAATTTATCTCCAGTTGTTGTCCCAAATCCTGCATCGAATTACCTAAGTTGTCAGTCAGGTTTCCACATATTGATTCAGCAATCTCAGCCGCGCATCCTGACCAGCTCCAGCAGAGAGCTGATTGCTTTACTCCAAAATCCTTTGAAAAGTTAAATTGTTAACAATACAAATTCACTGGAAATTGGGATAACTCTTCGCCTTCGCTTCAATCTCTTCACCTTGAGCCCTGGGCAGTTAGAACTCATCTCTGGGCAGCAGGGTGGGGAATTGGAAAGGTGAGTGGTAATGCAGTTATTGCCAGGAGCCAAAGGAATAGTTAGATGTGTACTTAATTCTGGCAGTAGGTGCTCAGACGCCCGCCTGCTCCCGAAGCAAACAAGTACTGATAAGGATGGCCAATTAAATATCATCTGCATTCCAGGGTCCCTGCCTATTCCTGGCCAAATAACCAGAGAGAGACAAAAATAAATTGACTGAAAGGGCAAGGGATCTATTTACTTTAACCTAAACCTTTGATTAGATTCAGCTCAGCTCTTGACTAAAGAGAAATTTTTTTTTTTTTTCTTTTTTGAGACAGGGTCCTCTGTTGCCCAGGCTGGAGTGTAGTGGTGTGATCACAGCTCACTATAACCTCAACCTCCTGGGCTCCAGTGATCCTCCTGCCTCAGCCTCCCTGAGTAGCTGAGACCACAGGTGTGCACACCATGCCCAGCTAAGTTTTGTAATTTTGTAGAGAGACGGGGGTCTCACTATGTTGCTTACGCTGCTCTTGAACTCCTGGCCTCAAGCAATCCTCCCACCTCTATCCCCCAAAATGCTCAGATTACAGAGACACATTTTCCTATAATACTAATTAGAAACATTAAATTCTGTGGTTTATTTCCGTAATAGCTAATGAAAACCATATCTGATTGCAAATATCACACCTTTATAAGAAGGCACTAAAGCCTTAAATAGCCTTGAGTGCTTTCTACTTAATGTTCAATTTGTAGCTAATATACTTTACGAGTTAAGTGCTAGTGTTTAACCTGTTAAGAGATTGTTAAGTTAACTTGGGTGTTTAACAATGAGCTGTTTTGAAACTATTACAAGTGAGCAGGTGTTTAAGAGAGCGGATCATAATTTAAAGTACTTGACTGAAGAATAGGAATCTTTAAACATTACATTTATGTATTCAAGTCTTTGTTAAAATTTCTTTATTAAAAAAAATGACCTAGCAAGGCAGTATAGCGCATTTGCATTGCTGTTCTTCATACGATTAGAGTGCTGAATCTTGAAGTTGCAAAGGAACTTAGTTTATTTATTGCATCTTTCTATCCATCTTTTTTAAGAAAGTGTTTTCCATTATTTTATGCTCAGCACACTTTCCCATTTCTACGTCCTGTTTGTGTAACAAAAATCCAAAAAAGAGATGTTTATGGATGCATTAATTTATCTTTTCTTATCTGTTCCAATTAACATGTTAATTCCACTATACCATAAAAAATGCTCTGTGAAGGCCAGCAATGACCTCCACATTGCAAAATCCAATTACCTGTTGTAATTCTTATCTTAGTTTACATCTCACAGGATTTTACATGATTGACCAGTCCTTCCTTTGTAAGTGTTTTGTTCACTTGGCTTATGACACACGTTCTCTATTCGCTCACCCTTTCTTCATTGGTTACTCATTCTCGGTTTCATGTGATCTCGGCTCACTGCAACACCCACCTTCTGGGTTCAAGTGATTTTCCTGCCTCAGACTCCCTAGTAGCTGGGATTACAGGTACCCAACACCACACCCAGCTAATTTTTGTATTTTTGGTGGATGGGGTTTCACCATGTTGGCCAGGGTGGTCTCAAACTCCTGACCTCAGGTGATTCACCTGCCTTGGCCTCCCAAAGTACTGGGATTACAGGCATGAGCCACTGCACCCGGCTTCCCTGATGTTTTAATGATGAAAAACCATAGATTTCTTCTCTTCATTCTATGCTTACCCCCTTTGCAATATTGTCCAGTTTTATGGCTTCATTTGTTGAACCTCAATAAGATATTTAGAGATAATGATTATAAATAATAATTGGATGATTTAGTAAGCAAATACTGTATCTCAGTTAATTCTTATGCATTATCTACTTTATAAATATGAAGTTTATTCCACTTAGCTCAGACACAACAGAGAATCAATATATTTTGCTGATTTTCAGGCTAAGAATGAACAATATATTAAGCCTGAACTAAAGACATAGAAATACACCAAAGGATAATTAAAATGGAAGATTAAAAGGCAATATTTTGTTTTAGCACTTAAAATAATTGATAATTTCTGTAGATGCCAAAAATTCCGTTTCTTAGATGTGCAAGAAATCATCTCAAATACTTCCTTATCAAATATTTCATTAACTTTAATCTATAGACAACAAAACAAATACTTTCTAATTGCATTTTAATGCCTGAACTATAGTTTTCTTTGTGAACTGTTTGAGTTGTAACTTGGCATCATCAGAAAAATGTACTGGCGTTTGGGATTCAATATGTATACTGAACACCCATGAAAGCAAAAGGGAGGAGGCTGGTTTGGGCAAAGAAAACAGTGGAATGGACTTAACAAAGTTTCCAGCAGTTCAGTAGATGGCTGTGGAGGCAAATTCATTAGAGTGTTTTACATGAACTGTCTAAACTTTACACCCCCTTCTCCCTCAGTAACTGCATGTGGGCTGCCCTGTAAAGGGTGTGATCCCAAACTAGGCTGCTTTTTACAGTTGAGACAAATCTTGAAGAGACTGACAGTTGGATAGTGTGCTGAGCACACTCTTCACAGAAGGTGTTTCATTTAAGAATGATCTGAGTGGCACATCTTTGCATCTACTGCAGCGTACCCCTTGCCTCACTAGGTTCTGCCTCAACTGTCTTTGGATAGCTGCACCATTTCCCATGTCAGAATCCAAGGTTTTCCTAACTGGAGCTCTGATGTGGCAAAACTGACTGGCTTCGGTTGGGCACTTACCCTTGCTTGACTTTGGGCATTTAACCACTTGGTCTATTAGGTCCTGTACCTGGTTTTGGCTTTTTTCTGACCTGCCACGGCAGGTAATTAGAGCTTCTTTGTAGACATCCAAACCTCTGGCTCTCACACCTGGCTTTTGGTTACTTGCCACTTTAACTCCATGTTATCTTTCTAAATAGAGCATAAATGGTGTTCAGCCACAGCCATCCTATCCTGGTATCTTTATACCTTCTAGATCCTTCCTAAACTGCAATGGTTGATCTTACATGTGCTAATTTATTCCCCGTGTCTCTAGTATACCCTCTCAAGTTACCGCTAATACAGCATGAACTATCACCTTATTAGATAAATATTCTTGACCTACCACTGATGATAATGTTCTCATTGTCTGCTGGATGCTGAGTCATCCAGCCTGAAACTCCCATTGTATGGCCTACTTTCTTGAACCCCATGGCTGTTTTTGCAGGTGCTGAAGTGGAGATTGGGGCACAAGATGTATATTAAGGGTCAATTTGTGTGAAAAGAAGTGGGGGGAGGCAAAATTTGGCCATGGAAGTAGTTAAACCACAAGGACCCAGCAAACCCCAGCCAATGTGACAGGGAGTTCTGGAGTGAGTCACAGCCATCAGACTGTGTCATATCAGAGCAGAAGTCCTGGGACTTTATGACCTCACCTTACTTAGTCATTATATTTGGGCTCAGAAACAGTGTGACTTCTGAAACTAAGGTAGACACTGGAAAAGCAGAGAGCTGAGGACTATCTGCTGAATGTGCAGGAAGTCCATTCTTGAAGGGATGCATCTGGGCAGCATAGATCTGTGTTTACTACAGAAACTAAAAAAAAAAAAAAGATACAAAAGATTTTACATGGGTACATGTGAGTATTTGTTACATGCATAGAATGTGTAAAGATGAAGTCAGAGTATTTGGGGGTATCTATTCCCTTGAGTATCTATAATTTCTAAGTGGTAGTAGTATTTCACATCCTTTCCTCTAGCCACTTTGGAATGTACAATAGGTTGTTGCTAACTATAGTCACCCTACTCTGCTCAGTCAAATACTGGAGCTTATTTTTTCTATCTAACTGTATATTTGTACCCACTCACCAACCTCTCTTTATTTCCCCCTACCATCCACACACCCTACCTATTCTCTAGTATCTATCGTTGTAGTCTCTATATCCATGAGATTAACTTTTTGAACTCTTATGTATGGGTGAAAATATGGTGATATCTGTCTTTCTCTGCCTGGCTTTTTTCACTTAACATAACGACTTCCGGTTTCATCCATGTTGCTGAAAATGACATGATTTCATTCTTATTAATGGCTAATGGCTGAATAGTATTTCGTAGCCAATTATATATATATGCCGTATTTTCTTTATCCATTTGTCCATCCATGGACACTTATGTTGATTGCATACTTTTGCTACTGTGAATAGTGCTGTGATAAATACACAGGTATCTCTTTGATATGCAGATTTCTTTTCCTTTGGACAAATATTCAGTAGTGGGATTGCTGGGTCACACGGTAGCTCTGTTTTAAGATTTTTGAGAAGTCTTCATATTGTTTTCCGTACTGGCTGACTAATGTACATACCTACCAACAGTGCACTAATTCTCTTTTCTACATATTCTCACCAGCATGGTATTTTTTGTCTTTTTAAAATGGTCACTGTAACTGGGGTACGATGATATTGAACATTTTCTCATATACCTGCTAACCATTTGTACATTTTCTTTTGAGAAATGTCTTATGAGAACCGTCCTTTGCCTATTTTTTTTCGGAGACAATGTCTCACTCTGTCATCCAGGCTAGAGTGCAGTGGTACAATAACAGCTCACTGAAGCCTCAAACTCCAAGATCAAGTGATCTCCCATTTTTGGCCTTGTGAGCAGCTAGGGCTACAGCAGGTATGCGCTACAATGCCTGGCTCAATATTTAACTTTTTGTAGAAATGGGATCTTGCTATGTTGCCCAGGCTGGTCTTGAACTCCTAGTTTCAAGCTGTCTTCCTGCTTCAGCTCACAATACACTGAGAAGACAGGCATGAGCTATTGTGCCTGGCCCCTTTGCTCACTTTTTAATGGATTTAATTTTTTTTTATTGTAGAGTTGTTTGAATTCCTTGCATATCATGGATATTATTCTCTTGACAGATAAATAGTTTGTAAATAGTTTCTCCCATTTAACAGATTGTCCCTTCATTCTACGGATTGTTTCCTTTGATGTATGGAAACTTTTCAGATTGACATAGTCCCATTTGCCTACTTTTGTTATAGTTGTTTGTACTTTTAAAGTCCTGGTTATGAAATTTTTGCTTAGATTGATATATTTTAATGTTTCTCTTATGTTTTTTTTTCCTGGTAGTTTTAGAGTTTCAAGTCTTACATTTAAGTATTTAATTTATCTTGATTTGATTTACAGATAAGAGGAGAGATAGAAGTCCAGTTTCATTGTTCTGTATATAGTTATTGGTTGTCCAGTTTTCCCAGAATAATTTATTGAAGGGACTGGCCTATCACCAGTGTGTGTTCTGTCACCTTTATTGAAAATCAGTTGGCTGTCAATATGTGAACTTATTTCTAAACTCTCTTCCATTCCAATGGTCTATATGTATGTTTTTATACCAATATGCTATTTTGATTACCATAACCTTGTAACATAGTTTGAAGTCAGGTAGTGTGACCCTCTGCTTTTGTTCTATTTGCTCAGGATTCTTTGGCTATTCATGCTCTATTTTTGTTTCAAACAAAATTTAGGATTTTTTTTCTATTTCTGTGAAAGATGATGTTGATGTTTAGGTAAGGATTGTAGTGAATATGTAGGTTTCTTTGGGTAATATGGTCATTTTAACAATATTAATATGATCCATGAGCATGAGATATCTTTACATTTGTTTGGGTCCTCTTCAGTTTCTTTTGTAAGTGTTTTATAGTTTTTCTTATAGCAAACTGTATCTAATTTTTTGTAGCTATTATGAGTGGAATTGCCTTCATGGTTTCCTTTTTGGCTAGTGTGTTATTGGTGTCTAGAATTACTACTCATTTTCTTATGCTGATTTTGTATCCTACCACTTTACTAAATTTATTTATCAAATCTAGGAATTTTTGGTGGAATCTTTTGGGTTTTCTAGATATAAGATCCTATCATCAGCAAAGAGGGATAATTTGACTTTGTCTTTTCCAATTTGGGTGCCTTTTATTTATTTCTCTTGCCTGATTGCTCTGGCTAGGACTTCTAGTGCGATATTGAATAGGAGACTTGAAAGCAGGAATCATTATCTTTTTCCAGATCTTAGTAAAAAAGTTTTTAGCTTTTTTGCATTCAGTATGATGTTAGCTGTGGGCTTGTCATATATGGCCTTTATTATTTTTAGGTATGTTTCTTCTTTATAGAGTTAGTTAAGAATTTTTATCATGAAGTGATGTTGAATTTTATCAAATGCTTTTCTGCATCTATTGAGATGATTGCATGGTTTGGTCCTTCATTTTGTTGATGGAGATGTTTATTGAATTGCGTATGTTTGTGATTTGTTTGTGTATATGTTTATTGATTTATGTAGATTAAACTGTCTTTGCATTTCTGGTATAAATTCCACTTGGTCATGGTGTATCATATTTTTATTTTTTTTATTTATTTTTATTTTTATTTTTATTTTTTGAGATGGAGTCTCGCTCTGTCGCCCAGGCTGGAGTGCAGTGGCCGGATCTCAGCTCACTGCAAAATCCACCTCCCAGGTTCCCGCCATTCTCCTGCCTCAGCCTCCGGAGCAGCTGGGACCACAGGCGCCGCCACCTCGCCCAGCTAATTTTTTGTATCTTTTAGTAGAGATGGGGTTTCACCGTGTTAGCCAGGATTGTATCATATTTTTAATGTGCAATTGGATTTGGTTTGCTAGTGTTTTGTTGAGAATTTTTGCATGTATGTTCATGAAAAACACTGGCCCATAGTTTCCTTTTTTAAAATTTTGTCCTTTTCAGGTTTTGGTATGAGAGTAATCCTTGCCTCGTAGATTGAATTACAGAGGGTTCCCTCCCATTTGGTGTTTTGAAATAATTTCAGGAGGTTTGAAATTAGTTCTTCTTTATAAGTTTGGTAGAATTAAACTGTTAATCCATACAGTCTTGGGGTTTTCTTTATTGGTAAATTTTTTATTCCTCATTGAATCTTGCTGTTTGTTGTTGACCTGTTCAAGTTTTTTATTTGTTCCTGATTCAATCTATGTAGATTGTATGTTTCTAGGAATTGAACAATTTTCTCTAAGTTTTCTAATTTGTTAGCATGTAGTTACTCATAATAGTCTCTGTTGATCTTTAGTATTTCTGATATCTATTGTAATGTCTCTTATTTCTGATTTTGTTTATTTTAGTCTTCTCTTTTCTTCATTAGTCTAATTGGTGGTTTATCAACGTTGTTTGTCTTTTCAAAGAAACCTCTTTTCATTTCACTGATCCTTTTAATTGTTTATGTAGCCTCCATTTTGTTTACTTCTGCTCTGATCTTTATTATTCCCTTTTTTCTGTTACTACTGGGTTTGTTTTGTTCTTGCTTTCCAAGTTCTTTGAGGTGCACCATTAGATTGTTTATTTGAAATCTTTCTACTTTTTTATGTAGGAATTTATTTTGATACACTTCCCTCTTAGCACTGTTTTTGTGTTCCACAAATATTGGTGTGTATGTTGCCACTTTCATTTGTTTCAGGAAATTTCTATTTCCATCTTAATTTCTTTACTGACTCAGTGGTCATTCAAGAGCATGTTGTTTAATTTCCATGAATTTGTATAGTTTTCAAAGTTCTACTTTGTATTGATTTCTAGTTTTTTTTTTTTTATTGTCATCTGAGAAGATACTTGATATGATTCTGATTTTTGAAAATTTGTTGAGACTTGTTTTGTGGCCTAAAATATGGTCTATCCTGGGGAATGTTCCATGTGCTGATGAGAAAAATGTGTATTCTTCAACCTTGTATAAAATGTTCTATAAATATCTATTAGGTCCCTTTGGTCTAAAGTCCAGTTTTAAACCAGTGTTTCTTTGTTGAGTTTTTGACTAGATGATCTGTCTAAGGTTTACAGTGGGGTGTTGAAGTTCTCTGATGTTACCAGTTTATTGGATTCTCTCTTTAGATGTAGTAATATTTGCTTTATAAATCTGAGTGCTCCAGGGTTGAGTGCATGTATATTTAGATTTGTTATATCCTGTTGCTGAATTTATCCCTTTATCATTATATAATGATCTTCTTTGTCTTTTTTAAACTGTTTTTTTACATAGAATCTGTTTTATCTTATTTAAACGTAGCTACTCCTGCTTGCTTTTGGTTTCCATTTGCATGGAATGTATTTTTCCACCCCTTTACTTGATCTCTAAGTGTCTTCATAGTAAAGTACATTTCTTGTCTGCAGCATATAGTTGGATCATGTTTTTGTAAAAAAAACTATTCTGTTTAGCCAGTCTATATATTTTGAGTAAAGAATTTAATTCATTTATGTTACAAATTATTATTGATTTGTGAGGTTATGTTCCTGTCATATTGCTAATGGCTTTCTGTGTGTTTTGTATATTCTATGTTCTTTTTTCTAATTTATTATTTGTTATTTTAGTTTGATGGTTTTACACAATGGTGCCACTAGATTTCTTTCTCTTTCTCATTTGTGTGTTTGATTTACTAGTGAGTTTTATGGTTTTTTTTGTGTGTGTGCTTTCATGATGATAATGTCATACTTTAGCTTCCAGGTTTAGGACTCCTTTGAGCATTTCTTGTAGGACTAGTCTAGTGATAATATATCTTTTCAGTTTTTGTTGTCTGGCAAGGATGTAATTTCTTTTTCATTTGTAAAGAATAATTTTGCTGGATGTAGTGTCCTTGTGTGGCAATTCTTTTTTCTTTCATTACTTTTATTATGCAATCCCATTATCTCCTGTACGGCCTGTAAGGTTTCTGCTGAGAAACCCATTTTTGGTCCAATGGGCAGTCCCTTTGTAGATGAGTAGATACTTACCTCTTTCTGTTTTTAGAATCTTATCTTTGTCTTTGACTTTAAACAGTTTGACTATAATGTACCATGGAGAAGATCTTTTTTTTGCATTCTACCTACTTAGGGTCTCCAAGTCTCCTGTGTCTGAATGCCAAATTCTTTTGCAAGACTTACAAAGTTTTTGTTGATTATTTTATTAAATCGCTTTTGTAATCCTTTCATTCTCTCTTTGACTTAAAGGACACTGATACTTTGAATATTTTATCACTTTGTGTTGTCCCAAATGTCACTAAGGCTTTGCTCATTCTCTTTCATTTGTTTTTCCTTATTTTTAATCTGAATGTATTATCTCAAATGACCTACTTTCAAATTCTGAGGTTCTTTCTTCTGCTTAAGACCCTCTATTGTTAAATGTTTTAAATGAATTTTTCATTTCATTCAATGAATTCTTCAGTTCCAGAATTCCTGTGGGTGTTTTCTTTTTTAATTTACATTTATTTCTTTGATAAAATCTCATTCATACCCTGGATGGTTTTTCTGATTGTTTTGTATAATGTTTCAGAATTATTTTATATCTTGCAGTCCTTTTTAAAAGTGAGTGTTTTGAATTCTTTATCTGGGATTCTGCAAATATTTTTAATTGAGATCTGTTACTGAAGAATTATTGTTCCTTTACAGATGCCACATTTTCTTGCATTTTCACGTTTTCTGTGTCCTTATATTCATATCTGCACATCTGATGTAACAACCACTTCTTCCAATTTTTAAAATATTCTATCTAGGGAAGGACTTTTTCCTGAAGATGTATCTATGGTGTTGATTAGATAGTGTAAACAGCGTCAAAGAAATTTGCTATTTCTTTGGTAGCTTAGGGTGCAGTTATTAGTGGAGGCTGAGAGGAAGTTTTGCTGGGGACTGGAATTCCAGATGGCCTAGTCTTTGGGCCCCTGTGGTGGCAGGGGTGAGCTCAGCATGCCTGTCTTTCAGTCCCAAGCATGAAGGACAGGATGCTTTACTGGATCCAGTGTTAAGGGGTCCAGGTGGACCAATTCTTGTGCCTCCAGGTGGCTTGCTTAAATACCAGTAATGGCAGCAGTGGGCTGAGCATGTGGGTGGGGGATCTTAGGCACCTGGGCAATGTACATCATGTGGGTGATGGCAGTACCAGTGGTAGGGCAACCCACTGGAAACCAAGCTGTCTAGGCTGGTGTTGGCAGTGGCTGTATCAGATTGAAGGACCAGTCCTGTGACCTGCTGGTGGCACATCTAAGTGGGTGCCAACTTTGATGGTATCCATAAGTTGCATTGGCCCAAACTTATACTCTGGGAAAGTGCTCAAGTGCCAATAGTTGTGGGCTGGTCTGGGCAGTTTCCAGGTCCATAGATGTCATGCTCATGTACTAGGGAGATAGGACCAGGCCAGTGGACTTATTGTCAGGCCGCTTGGTAGTTCATTCAGGTACTGATTGTTTAGGCAGGGGCTGGTTTGTCCCTAGGCTGCTGGTTGAGTGCTCAGGTTGGGAGAGTGGCAGCTGCACTGAAGGCCTGCCACTGGTGAGGGCAGGGTCATTCTCAGTGGAAGCAGCACAGACAGGCAGCTGTGTGGCACACACCCTGCCCATGACTCACTGGCACAGCAGCCCACAGCACCAGCAGTGATACTTGTCCTCGGGACACCTGAGCATGCTCAGCCTCCCTTCTCCATCCTGGCCCAGTGGAGGCAGCAGCGGCGGCAGCTGTAGCATTGGTTCTTGGGCAGGACACAATATATTTGGGGGCTGACATCTTGGCAGGCAGCTGTACCATACAAATTTTACGTTTTGTTGGTCAATACAAGTATGTCTATAGATATAAATGGAACTTTGATTTGTAATATTTGTCTTTTCAATGTTTGGAAATTCTGCTCACCCTTACTATTTTAATCAAATGCTCAGGTTTTTCTGAACCTTCTTCAGTCTCTTAAACTAATCTAATCTCTTATTTATGTTTTCACAGCATAACATTATCTTCTTATGCCATACTTGTAATAAGATCATGAGTCTAATAGGGATAATTCTTATGATAAACTTCTGTAAATATTTTGCTCACCAGAAAGAAGTGTTTTATCTCCTTAAAATCTGTCTATACACATGAAAAAATGCTCATCATCACTCGCCATCAGAGAAATGCAAATCAAAACCACAATGAGATACCATCTCACACCAGTTAGAATGGCCATCATT
>NW_012117077.1:2425101-2463192 GCF_000951035.1 Colobus angolensis palliatus
AAAAAAAAAAAAATCTGTCTATAATAACCCCTAAAGTATGTGGATTTATACTCCCTGGAAGAAACATAATAATAGTATAGCATGTGATATGTATCTGCTAACAGAAAATATAATCAGAAAGCAATTCTTTTTGTCTAGAGAAGGAGGGGAATTACAGAACACATGAGCGAGAGAGGTAAGAGTGTTTTATTGAAGAAAAGCAAAAGAAAAGGGAAGAAATGATTTTGTTCTACTTTCTATTTGGAACTCAAAAACGAAAATTCAACATGATGTAGATATATCTGAGTAGAAATAGACATGTGTTCTATTTAAGCAAGGAGAGAGAAAGAGACAGAAAGTGAGAGCGAGAGAAAGAGAGACAGAGAAAGTAAGAGTAAAAAGTAGTGCTAGACCTAGTGGTGGTTTTCGTACATGTGGAAAGGATAGATAGATCTTATTTCATGGTTTTGGCAGGATGCAAGTGACTGATACTGCTAGCTGATAAGCTTCCCATGGAGGGAAATGAAAGGGGAGGCTTGATCTGGTGGGGCAAAGTACACACATGGCCAAGGCCGTGAGAACACAGAGAGAACCCAAATGGCAGCAAGAATCAAAGCAGTGATGAAATAGCAAAGGAGAAATCAGTTTGCTGAACCTTCTGCAAGTGGAGCCAGAATCCACTGGACAGAATGCAGTTCAGAGAGTGTCCACATTACTGGAGTCCTCTAGATTTAGCAATAGAGCCCATGTCTCTAAATAGGCATTGGTTTCTTGTGGGGGCTGGGGTGGGTGGGGTGAGAAAGGTGGAACCAGGAGAAACAGCAATGATGGGGGTTAAACTTTGAATTAATTCCATAATGAGCAAATTTAAATGACAATGTCAAATAAACCTGGAGAACCAGTCTCATCACTGCTGTGCACCAAGAAGAAAATATAAGGCAGGATTAGATCAAATGTGAAAATAAATGTCTTCCATTTTCTTGCCATACATGAAAAGAAGGCTATAAATTGCAATGATTTATTCATACATCCTCAGATAATTTGGGGCTCCTCTGGGTTATACCTGACCCCTCCTTTTTTTCCTTTTTTTCTTTTTTTTTTTTTATTAAGACAGAGTTTGGCTCTTGTCGTCCAGGCTGGAGTGCAATGGCACGATCTTGGCTCACTGCAACCTCCGCCTCCTTGGTTCAAGCGATTCTCCTGCCTCAGCCTCCTGAGTAGCTGGAATTACAAGCATGCACCACCATGCCAAAGTAATTTTGTATTTTTAGTAGCTTAGGGTGCAGTTATTAGTGGAGACTGAGAGGAAGTTTTGCTGGGGACTGGAATTCCAGATGGCCTAGTCTTTGGGCCCCTGTGGTGGCAGTGGTGAGCTCAGCATGCCTGTCTTTCAGTCCCAAGCATGAAGGACAGGATGCTTGGGATGGGTTTTTCCATGTTGGTCAGGCTGATCTCGAACTCCTGACCTCAGGTTATGCCCTCGCTAAGGCCTCCCAAAGTGCTGGGATTATAGGCATGAGTCACCGTGCCTGGCCCCCTCCTCATCTTTTTAATCCCTAGGCCTAGCATTTTTAGGTCTCTAATAAATAATTGTGCCTTTAGAGAATGGAAACTTGTTTTATTTTTCTGTGTTCCTTACAGAACTGAGTTTTGCAAACAGAGGTCATTTAGAATGCTTTTTACATTTAATAATATAATTTCATAGTCATCTATAATTTCCTGTTCTGTGTGCATGTGAAACCACCATTTATGGATAAAGTGTCCTCAAAGCATTCTGACTACTTTTGAAATTAAATTTATCTGTCCTCTCTCATTTCCATGTATTATAAAGTATTTGTGTTACTACTTTCCATTTCACCTATGTTTTAATTATCACTAGGTTTTAATTTTAATAGTGAACTTTGTAGTGCTAATTGATTTTTCCTTGCTTATATACTTAAAAACATGTCTCTAAATCTGCTGAGAAAGAAAATTGGCCTAATAAGAAGTATTTATTGCTAATTCACTTTATACTTAATATTGCTTTACCAGATTTTTAAATATGAATGACACCATTTACTGGAACAGAAAATTTCACAGCGTTTTTACATTAATTCTTCCTCTAATTCTTGCCAATTTGCTACAACAATGTAATTGCATTGCCTACATTATGGTTAACAGGAAAGATTAGGTATGTAGCATTTTGTTGTCTTTGACAGCTTGATGAATTGTGACTTGAAGTGAGCAAGTGCCTTTGTTCTAATTGTCTCTTTTCCATTAAAGCTGAGAACTATACTTCGGCATTGAGAGACTACTCTTCCTTACTGCTTTTAAGTTAGAGCTATTCACACTGATGAATGTTCTCCACCTAAATTGTGGAGGTGGCTCTTTGTTTATGTTTCACCCTTTTTATCATTTCAAGGCTAAAATTGATGAAGATCAGTCAATACTAGAGACTGAAAAAGATTCTGAAGTAAAGTGATTTCAGGAAACAGAATGCCTTCTCCTACTTCCCAGAGAACTTGATGAATAAAATAAAAGAATCCTCATGCCATTGTTGCCATGTATCCTATGCAGTGTTTTTATGTATTTGGTAGGATGAATCTGTGGTTGGTTAATTCAGTGGTCCAGCCTAATTAACCTAGGGTAACACCACAACTTTCATCCCTTCCAGTGCATATTTACATTTCTCTTTTCAGAGCTATAAGTTATTTCCAAGTGGTCGCTTCGTGGTCATTTATCCACTCATTTATTTATACTTAATTAATTTCAGTCATTTGATACATTTTCACTGAGAATCAACTTTAAGCCTGGCTCTGTCTTATAGGTTGTGTGGACAATAAAAATGAATGTAACATATCCATGTCCTAAAGGGGTTACATTCTGCTCATTGGGTGATCAGATGAGAGACTTTGACCCCAACCGTGAAAACTCTTTTTTTGGCTTCAAAGGACAATATAGTAACAGTTTGTGAGAGGGAAGGCAGCTCCATTTGGAAATGGTTGGAAGAAATTTGTTGGATATATTCACTGTACAGCACAATTCTAGTGATTGCCTTTCATATGTCCATAATAAGTACATGAAGCCCCCACCAGTGTGGGATTGGGAAGAAATATGTTTGAGATTTTTAAATCTTCTTTGCTAGGTTAAGGGGTTTGGTGTTGACTTTATTCTGAAGTTGAGAAGAGACATTAAAACTTTTACAGAAATGAATGATGGAAATATTTCCAAGGTTTGAGAAGCTAAATGGCAGCACTGAGAGTCAGTTGAGGAGAAAGGTTATTAAATCTTCAGTTTTTGATAAGGTAAAATAAATGTTTTTAATACATTTATGGTAGAAAAAATGACTACAGAGTCAGCTGATTTAACTGTTAATGATGAGTGCCATAAAAAAGAGGGTGGCAGTTGGCGTGCCTTACTCCCTTTCTACTTGACTTCATGTGCCCATCTGCTAATTTTGTTTTCCCAGTAATTCTGGCTACTCCATCCAAATGCCCTATTGACTTGTGCTTGACTCCTGGCTTGCCTCAGAGGAAAGCATCAGTTTCTATTACTTGGTAGCATTGGAGAAAATGTGTGAGACTCAGTAAATGGAGAACTTTGTCAGCACAAAGCAGGTGAATCTGTTCCAGTGTGTTTCAAAGACGTTTTCAGGTCAAGGACATTCCAGTCAAAGGAAGCGCAGCTGTTGGGTGGTGAATTATTACATCCCTAGGAAGAGAAACTACTTTGATGCCAGAGTCTTTAAACACCTGCCATTGATGAGATATCCAATGGCTGGCAGAATAATGTAGTGGCCTGAGTCAGGAAGAGGTCATATTAATATTTGGGTCCCTTGCTTGGCTCACATTCCATTTTCTGTCCAAAGAAGGTAATTTTTGGATGCCCGCTCCTTAGTTTCTTTTATCTTTACTCATTTTCTTTCCTAGGCTTAGTGTCACTGGCTCCGTCTATAGTGTCTGTCTGAATAATAGATGTTTATTTGAATAGTTTAGAGCTGTAGCTGGTCTCCTTTCATTCATAGCGCCCCAAGTTGATGATTGTTAGGTCCAGGAAGGACACCTGGTGACCAAGAAGTCCTTAACATTTCCCTCAGCTTAATTTTAGACAAGCTTCTTCTTAACTCTAGGCCCCTACCTCCCTTTTCTTAGAGCATTTACTTTAGAAAATTGTAATTGTAATTTTTTTTTTCCTTCTTCTAGATCGAAATCTTTTTAAAGCTTCTTGCCATTTTTTATAAGCCAGGAATATCTTTCTCAAGGACATGGGAGCCACCCCTTTGAAATGTAATCATCAAAAAAGAAAATAGAGCTGCTTCTATGTTCCACTCTCTCTGGGAAAGCTGAATCCTAACTTAAGCAGAAAATACCTTGCTCCAAGTTGTAAAATTATTACCTCTTATGAAGATACAAGAAAGTTTACTTTTTCTTTAATTGGGTAAAGTCCGTTAAATACAAATGGCCTGCAATTTCTCCACCTCCTCTCTCTCCCTGCCTTCAAGTTTTCCCCAAAAGCTTTTATGTTACATTTCAGTGGTGGGTCAATGACTCTTTTGCATAATAACAGGCAACCATGAAGGAACATGCAACACTCTATTTTGGGCTTTATGTTCTTGGAAATAGCAGAGTTCAGCTCTATTCCTTCTCTGGGGCAGAAAAGTGGAAGGGCTGATGACTGAATATTCTGTAGACACAGACTGGATGAGTTAACCGTAATGTGTACCAAGTGTGAAAGGCAGTAGGTTCTTTGTAGTGTCTGATCTATGCAGTGATTGGTAGGTGGCAGCAAAATCTACAACCCGAAATCTCAGAGTGAGGATTTCCTGGGAAAGATACAACACAACATAATGACGCTGCTGTAGGTAACTAGTAGGAAGAAGGTGGGGTTCAGGAGCATTGAGATGGTCAGGAAGGGTGATAGACTGGGAGTGGTTACTTGGGTTGTAAATGGGTTAAAGACAGATGGCTGATACAATTACAGAGAGGAGCTACACTGAGGGCAGTGGCTGAGGATGAGGGGAACTAAAAGGTATTTTTAAATGTTACAAAAACTAGCAACACTTTGGTGGAGGGAAGATCGAGACTTTTTATTGAGAATGAAAATACTAGGTATAAGCCAAGAACAGAAGCTGCTCAGAAATGCTTCCAGATTGATTGACCTGAATGCCTGGAAAGTATTTGGCTGCCTCTTCTGTGAAACATGCAGACAACTCAATGAATTGAAGTGAAAACCTGAACTAGTTGATTTAAGGAAATGTTGATTAAATCGCATTTCAATTGGCTACTGATCATTTTGTTGGAGGAGGATCCTGGAAAGTGGAGGGGCTCTGAACTGTGCTTGTTCTTCTCTGTTAATCCTGCCTTTGATCAGTATGATTGTTCTGAGCGCATGGACCTACTGATCAGGACCTACTGATCAGGTGCATTCATTGTGACTGGTGTTGGTGGCTTCTTTAGTAGCTGAATGCTTGGCTCAGAACTGCTTAATAACTTAAAACTTGTCAATGGTTGTAACACTGAAACAATGTCACCTCTGACAAGATGTTTAAAAAAAAAACAAAAAGGTACTCTCCTCATCCAAGCATCATTGGAGGCAAGGGTGCTATAAAACCAATCTCCTATTCTGGCCCATGAAAGTCATTAAAAGTCACTGGTACTGGGAGATTCACTGTGGTCTATTGAGGCTTACAAATAAGAAACTGTTATTCTTGTAATGCAGCATCTCATTACAATGACTGAACAAATAGCCGTCACCTGTGATATTTTATATGTATCCTTGGGTATTGCTAATGCTCTCTTTTCCATACCCCTTTAATAAAACCCCCACATCAGTTTCTCTTTAGTTGACAGGCAACACAATATGTTGTTACTTGTCCAAGCTTCCCTGGCAAGTGAAACTGGACAAATCTGAATACATTGTGGACTAATAGATGAGATCTAAACATTCCAGGGTATGGATATTATTTTGATAGTTGTCGCCAATGAAAAAAGAAAAACCTCTTCTCATTGCGTTACATGGCATCTAACCCCAAGTGACTAAATATGCATAGGACCTTAAATCTGGATAGACCTTAGATGTGGAAGACTGGCACACTTGGGAGCTAACTAGACTTCAATCCTTAGAGATAATTCAGTCTATTAAGTTACGTTTGATGACTTTTCTGTCTCCCCCTGGAAAGAAGGAGGCCCATCAATTGTTTGACCTCTTTGGATATTGGAGAAAATGAATTCTATACTTGTACATGTTACTACAATCTGTATCCCAAGGCTGTAGGTACTGTTCAAACGTGATGGGCAGGCCGCAACCTTGAAAATCCTCCTTAATCAGTGAGAAGAACCCTGTTCTTGGGCTATCAATTACTTCAGGGCCCAAATTCCTTATTCGTAAGACCAATCTTATAGCTATTCAGAGCCTTACCAAGAACAAACAAACAAAAAAAAAACAATGATAACCTCCACCAGTGTTCAGTGGCTTCTGGGTTCTTGGATTTGAGAACTTTATTCTGTGTTTATCAACAACTGTTAGCCTGGGATTGGGCCCTACTGAAGTCAAATCATTTTCACTAAAGGAAGATTTGTGACTTTTACCTGCAAAGCATTCTTACCAAACCAAAAATGATGTAAGAATTTTAAGGTAAGGTAAGCCCAAAAATAATCTGTCGAAAAATGGACATGATACAACTGATCAATAGCTAGAGTTGGTTTCTGAGTCTGAATCAGCTTTATGAACAGGCAACTCCCTACTCATTTCTCATCAATTGGCCCACCTACACCTTTACCCAAATTTGAAAGATTGTTCACTGAAACCCTTAGCACAGTAGGAGTTTTGCCAATAAGACTTTGCACCTTAGAAAAGGCATGAGTCACTGATTTAAAAAAAAAAAAAAAAAACTTTTCTCCAAGGTGGATAAATCCTATGCAATGCCACAATCATCTGCCAAACATAGTGATGGTAAATTCTTGATAACTCACGGCATTGGTGGTTCTATACAATAAATTAAACTTTTGTCATCTTGATCATGGAGTAGTCCATCTGAAATTGACTGAAATACAAATCGATATAGATGCATGGTATGTTATTATACTTGACTGAAATAAAGATCTATATAGATACATGGTATAGTTATTATAGACATGGTACGTTAATACATGGTCTGGCTTTGAGTCTCTCGTGACTAGACTATTAAAGGCAAGAAAGTGCTGCCTTTAGCAGCTGCCTCTCATTGAAACAACTCAATCATGAACTCAATCTTAGTGTTACATGTGTACATGTCCATGTGATGTGACCACAGTTAAAAGAAGTAATTTGAGCGTGGTGTGGTGGCTCATGCCTGTAACCCCAGCACTTTGGGAGGCTGAGGTGGGTGGATCACAAGGTCAGGAGTTCAAGACCAACCTGGCCAAGATGATGAAACCCCATCTCTACAAAAAAATACAAAAATTAGCCAGGTGTGGTGGCAGGCACCTGTAAACGCAGATACTCAGGGGGCTGATGCAGAGAACTGCAGTTCGTGCTGAAAAATCCAGACAGATATATGTAGCCATCATCTCTACCCATGCTTGTTTTACCCAGGTTTGCACTCATCATAGTAACAGAGTTACCATATTTGACTAGGATGACCAATGGAAAATATCTTGACATTAATAGAATCCTGTATTTGTCACCCATTCTAGCCTCTTGATTAATAACATCTAAAAGGTTAGCTGAACTGGCTCCCTCCTGCTCTATAAAAATTGTGTACTGCCCTATCTCCGCTATCTTAGCTGAGCAACAGTATATCCAGGACTCATAGGGTAATAAGCCAGGACAATTTGAGCAGAAACAGTTTGGCCATCTTCAATATTTTCAGAATTTATGTTTGCTTTTACAATGGTACATGGATGTATATGGTTTATGACTCCGGAGGGTGGATGGGTAGTGTATGACCTTCGTGGGTGGATGAGTGTTTATGACCCTTGGTAGGTGGATGGGTGTTGTATGGTCTTGGTAGGTGGATGGGCAGTATATAACCTTGGTGGGTGGATGGCTGGTATATGACCTTGGTGGGTGGATGGGTGGTGTATGACCTTGGTGGGTGGATGGGCAGCCTATGGCCTTGGTGGGTGGTTGGGTGGTGTATGACCTGAGTGGGTGAATGAGTGGTATATGACCTTGGTGGGTGGATGGCTGGTATATGACCTTGGTGGGTGGATGGGTGGTTATGACCTTGGTGGGTGGATGGGCAGCCTATGGCCTTGGTGGGTGGTTGGGTGGTGTATGACCTGAGTGGGTGAATGAGTGGTATATGACCTTGGTGGGTGGATGGCTGGTATATGACCTTGGTGGGTGGATGGGTGGTTATGACCTTGGTGGGTGGATGGGCAGCCTATGGCCTTGGTGGGTGGTTGGGTGGTGTATGACCTGAGTGGGTGAATGAGTGGTACGTAATCTTGGTGGGTGGATGGGTGGTATATAATCTTGGTTGGTGGATGGGTGGTGTATGACCTTGGTGGGTGGATGGGTGGTATATGATCTTGGTGGGTGGTTGGGTGTTGGATGACCTGAGTGGGTGAGTGAGTGGTATATGACCTTGGTGAGTGGAAGGGCAGCATATTACCTTGGTGGGTGGGTGGATGGGTGGTACATAATCTTGGTGGGTGGATGGCTAGTATATGACCTTGGTGGGTGAATGGGTGGTGTATGATCTTGGTGGGTGGATGGGTGGTGTATGACGTTGGTGGGTGGAAGGGTAGCATATGACTTTGGTGGGTGGATGGGTGGTATATGACCTTGGTGGGTGGATGGGTGGTGTATGTTGCTCAGTCTGGGGATACCTGAAGAGACATGAATCTGGATAGTGACATTGCCTCTTATGGTTGTACAACTATTTTTTTTTACCCCCAGAGATTGTTTTCAATAAGAATGAATCCTGAGTCCCTGCAGGACGTTTTTTGTTTGTTTGTTTCCCAAAAGTATATATAAAGCCTGGCTTTTAATCAAAAAGGGATGACAGACTTTAGGCATTAATATCTCTGATCCCAGAAAGTGTGCAATAGGTGTAAATTTCCCATTTCACAAATGGATGCAAAGGCCAAAATGATTTTTTACAATGTTTTAAGCAGTGACTTGCTATCCAGGCAGCAGGAGACCTCCCAGACAACTATGCAAGAATGACTCTGACTCAGGATCCATTAGAGCTAGTAAGAAGGCTCACATTTAATGAACCACCAAGGGCCACGGGATAGACTGAGGAGAAAAAACTTTGGATGTTTTTGAGGCTCATCCTCCTCCCAAATCCTCCTCACAAATACCTACACACCTTTGGTGGCTTAGCAAGTGGCTGGCACAACACTTTTGAATTAGTAAAACAGTCTGATACCAGAAGCTAAGCTCAGAGGCTCTCCCGCTGTGCTGTACCCAAGCATGCCTCTCTACTTGCCATCAAGAGAATGGAAGAGCCATGTACTCTGCTGCATCTCTGCTTGTGAGTTTCCCCAATAATCCTTATTTTATTTTACATTTACACTTAGAGTGGTGTGGTATATGTGTGTCCATGCATGACAAATGCAGAAAGAACATATAGGTAGACATTTCTAGCTATGGACCTTTGTTTAAATTCCAATGGTAGGGAAGAGGAAGATCTATTAAGAACCCAAAGGGGACCGCAACATTTGTCTACATTATTTCAAGTAGATGCAGATAATTTAAAAGCTATGAATATGTAATGCATAATTTAAAAGGTTTCAAATGTAAGATGTAAATGTGTTGTAACAGGACTATGCCTAGAGGAAAATATTACAAGACCTTTAGTGCACGTTGATAACTCTGCTTCTATTACCATTAGATTATAACTGCAAAAACCTATACACGAAGTACAATAAACCACTATGCATAGTTTTAGTTTGGTGAACAATGTTTCAAATAAAAGGATCTTACCTAATGGAAAGGGATACACATGAGTTTTCTTTCCAGTGGGATTTCAATAAGTACGACATACTTACTACGGACCATCCAAGGTCACACCTACTACTACAAATCTCCTGTGGTATGGTTATTGTGAGACCAATGATGATTGATGTTTCTGTATGGTATTGAAAGGAACATTTATGACTTCAACGCAATTCTTAGTTACAAAAGTTAGATTTTTGGTTTTGAGTGACTAGCAATCACAGTAAATACAGAGTGTATTATATTGGTTCTAAACTTTTGCATATCCTGTAAGTTTGGAAACATTAAGTCCAAAGGGGCAATTCTAGAAGAATTTTGCATCAGGAGTGAAAGCTCTGCTGCAGAGAACAGGCAGGAGAAGTTAGTGGAATTGGAAGATGGAATATAGAACAATTTCCTGAAAAAAGGGAGTGTCTTGGAAGTTGCAAGTAACTGAACCTCTAGTCAGGTAAAGAACTCAAAGTCTTAGAGACAGTTGTGACAGGCATGGCCACTATTCGCTTTAGACACTTTGAAAGGATTGAAATTGTAATACTCCTCACTATTGGACTTATAAAAAATACATTGGGAGAAAAATGATTACTCCTAATATGGAAAATCAGAAATAGTTACAGTTAATGTGACTCATGAATCTTCAGGAAGAAACAGAATAAAGAAAATAGCTGGAGTTTCATCATTGTGCAGAAAAAGAGCACTTCTTCAATATTATGGAAATTATTAAAAATTTTAGTGGCATAACTTCTAAAATGATTAATGACAAGGGTCAGAGCACCAATGGTCATTGTCCTTTAAAAGGAACAGAATTGAACCTGAGGCAAAGTAGAAGTCTAAATATGGTGATAGACTTGGCCTGTCGATTGTTAGAGATTGAGCCAACCCATTCCATTAGAAAATCATGAAATTCCTTTGACTTGATGAGCTACTTAATAATAATATTCTTCTTCAATTTGTATAATTGCTATATGTTGGGTGCACATTCTGTAAATTATACCTATAAACTGGGAAGATGGCCAAGGTTCCCCAAAATGAAACATACCATTTGGAAAGATTTTCATGTTGTAAGAAAATGGTCCCAGTAAAACAAAAAGAATATCACACGATGAAGGAAGCCTCTCTGGAAATCATTGAAGTATCTAGCAATATGACTATCCTAGATAGTTCATATAAATGGAATTATACAATATTTGTCCTTTTGTGTATGGTTTATTTTACTTAGAATAACGTTTTCAATGTTCATCTATGCTGTAGTGTGTATCAGATATTCATTTTTATTTCTGAGTAATATTTAATTGTGTGTTATCTATCACATTTTGTTTATCCATCCATCTGTTGATACATACTTTGATACTTTCTATTTTTTTGGCTATTTTGAATATCTTTTCTAGGAACCAGCAAACTGTTTTCCACAGTGGCTATACCATATTACATTCTTTTTTGTTTTGAATTGTGGTAAGTACACTTAACGTAAGATCTACCCTCTTAACAAGTTTTTGTTAATGTACCAGCAATGTACAAAGGTCCAATCCCTCTACAGTTTTACTAACACTTAGTTTTTTTTAATTATAGCTATTCTAGTAAGAATCAAATGGCATATCATTATGGTTTTGATTTACATTTCCCTAATGACTAATAATGTCGAGCATCTTTTCATGTGCTTATTGGCCATTTTTATAACTTTTTTTGAGAAATGTTTATTCAAACTCCTTGGCCATATTTTAATGGATTTTGTGTTTTTTGTTGTTTTGTAGGAGTTCCTTAGCTATTATGAAAATGAAACTCTTATCAGATATGTAATTTGCAATTTTTTCCTCCCATTCTTTGGGTAGTATTTTTACTTCTTGATCTTTAATACAAAAACATTTTTAATTTTGATGAAGTCCAGTTTATCTATTTTTGTTGCTTTTGCTTGTGCTTTCAGTGGCATATCTAAGAATTCATGGCCCAAACCTAGGTCATGAGGATTTACTCTTATGTTTTATTCTAAGAGTTTTATGATTTTAGTTTTTACACTTACATTAGTAATAAAATTTTAGTTAATTTTTATATACGCCGTGAGGTGAGAATCCACATTCATTCATTTACATGTGGAAATCCAGTTGGCCCCGTATCATCAATTGAAGTCACTATGCTTGCCTCATTAAATAAACTCTGAAAATTTGTTAAAAATAAATTAGCACAATAGGGAAGTTATAATTATCAATAATTTGTCATATATTTTAAAATGGATGGAGAGAATTGTAATATTCCCAACACAAAGAAAAATGTTTTAAGTGATGGGTAACACAATTACCCTATTTGATCATTGCACATTGTATATATGTATGAAAATACTACCTGCACTTTCAAAATATGTACAGCTATTATATATCAATAAAAAATACAATATAAGCAAGCCCTAATTATCCGATATAATTAAAAAGCAAAATCTGATTACGGGAAAGAGGCATGGCAGGGTGTGGCTAAAGAGACAGGAAGGAGTCTCATCAGTAAAAGGCTCCCCTGTGTTTCCTCCTCACAAGACCTAAACTACTGGTGGAAGTAAATGGAGTATAGAGGAGATTCTAGCACAGAAGAGTGGACAAAACTCTTACAAGCTTTAAGCAGATGTCCCATCTGGTCAACCTATCTTGAGAAACCAATGTACCTGAAACATGGATGCATCTTCTGCCTCAACAGTGTCAATTCACAGCAGAAAGCGCCCTGTGGAAAAGGTTTATTGTTCTTCTTTTGCATAGTGGTTTCTCAGAAAAATGACATCAGGTACAACTGGCAGCTAGGAAAGCTGATGCCCAATATCAAGGAAATGGAGCCACAGCTGGAAGCTTTTCTACAGATGAACCCTAGAATGCTGAAGTTCCGAGCGGATGTGACCTTGGATGTTGGCACGGCCCATAACTTCCTTATTATTTCTGATGACCTCTGGAGCATCCCATGGAAGCATATCAAACAGAATCAGCAAGAGCTTGCTGAGAGATTCGACTTCACAGTTTGTGTCTTGGGCTCTCCCCCTTTTACTTCTGGTGACCATGACTGGGAGGTGGGTATGGGAACAGGCAAAGAATGGGACCTGGCAATTTGCAAAAAATCTCTTGATCAACAAGGAAAGATTACACTTCAGAGTGGATTCTGGACTGTGAGTTTGAGGGCAGGAGGCTACTTCTTTGCCAACACAAGGCCTGTCCCCCATGTGGACCCCAAGTTACAGCAAATGGGGATTTTCTTAGATACGAACATGGAAAAAAAATATTTTCCTAAATAGAAGATGGATCCCAAATCCTTACACCCATGTTTCTGCTGAGGAGCTGCCATATCCATTTTTTTTTTTTTTTTTTTTTTTGGCTCCTTCAGCTCTCCTAGATCAGCGTGTCCTGAGTGTCTGTCCTGTGATGAACCTGGGCACTGCCAATTTTCCAGTCCATCCTGGTAAGGATGAATAAAGCTCCATTGCAAAGAAACATAAACAGAAATTACTTGTTGGTTAGACCCAGAAACTTTCTGCTCGATATTGTGAACAAAAGTTCTCTGAAAAGGAATTTGGAGGAAAGGGGTTTTATTCCATTGAACAATTTGCAAACCAGAGAGATGCAGCCTTTGATGTAAAATGAAGGTGCATGTTCCAGAGAACAAAGGGAGGATTCAGTTTTTGTAGCAAAAGTTCCTTCCTAGATTCCCAATGAGGTCTGTTTATTCAAATAAGGAATTCAAACCTGCTTAGTTCTGAATGGTTGGTTTATACAGATAAGCCCTGCTTGGTTAATAAAACTGAGGCCTGAGTGGTTGGTAAAGGTGATCTCTGAAGTTCCAAAGTTAAACAGAGGTCTGGATTTTCAAAGAATTCTTTTCAAAGAAAGAATACATGTGTAATGTATAGTCAACAAATGGCCACTTGGCTCTATTTAAAATTGAGGCTCATTTGGCCACCTGGGCTCCATCTTGAATGATTGGTTCCTTCAGGTTCACATTTGTTCACAGTATAAATATTATACAAATCATAGAAGAAAAATGTGGAGCATTCTATGATGCAATTAACCTAATTAGAGTCATTAGAATATAAATTGAGTTTTAAATATTAATTCTTGTCACCACCAAACTCGTTGGGTTTTGTGTTTATAGTTTGTTTCCTATAGATCTGTCTGTATTCTCAGATTAATTTCCAAATGTTTTACTTTTTATTTCTGTAAGTTCAACTTAACATATCATAGATGTTATTAAATGCACATTTTAATGTAAAAAACTCAATTAGTCATAGATGTAAGGGGTTATTTCTGGACTCTCAAATCTATTCCATCTGTTTATATGTCTATCCTTATGCCAGTGTCATACTGTTTTCATTCTTGTAGCTTCATAGTAAGTTTTGAACTAAGGATGTGTGAGACCCCCAGCTTTGTTATTTTTCAAGATTATTTCAGCTATGCCTGATTCCATATACATTGGAGGACTGGCTTGTAATAATAAATGCAAATGCTAGAAACACACCAATTAAGATACAGAGATGGTCACATTGAATAAAATGTATGCTGTCACAAGAAAACAACTTCAAATGCTAAAGATAAATGATAGACCACGGGACAAGTTTCAATACTTTTAAGACTGAAATCATATACACTATGTTGTTTGACTGCAGTAGAACTAATCTAAAAATAAATAACAGGAGAAAAGCTGGAAATACACAGGTACATGGAAATTAACCAACATACTTTTCAACAACCAGTGGTTCAAAGAAGAAATCACAAGGCTAGAAAATAATCAGAGACAAATAAAAATGAAAACACAACTACCCAAACCTATGGGATGCAGTAAAGGCAATGCTAAGCAAGAAATTTACCTAAACATGGCTATACAGGATTTTTTCCCAGAGGTTACTTTTTAAAAAATTTTTTGATCTAATTGTACATTAACGTGAATGTGTAAGAAATAATAGCGAGATCCCATACACCATTTCCTTAGTTTTTCCCCATACTAACATCTTTCATACCTAGAGTACGTTATCACAATTAGGAAATTGAGATAATCCACCTGTCTTCTTCAGATTTCACCTGTTTTACATGCACTAATTTGTGTGTGTGCATTTCTTCTATGCAATTTTTTTCACATGTGTAGATTTGTGTGACTATTTTAACACTCAAGATATAGAGCAGTTCCATCACAAGAATCTGTAATCTACCCCTTTAATAATCATAGCTACTTTCGCCAGTCCTACTGTCCCCTGCTTTCTAACCTCTATCAACTACTAATCTATTTGCTATTTCTATAATTTGTCATTGAAGAAATGTGACATAAGTGGAACCATATAGTTTGTGACAATTCAAGATTGGTTTTTTCACTCAGCATAATTCTCTTGAGATCCATCCAACTTGTTGCATTTATTACTACCTTTTTCCTGTTTTATTGCTGAGTGGTATTCTTAACATGGATGTACCAAACTTTCTATTTTGAAGGATATTTGAATTGTAATCTGGGCCCATTGTGAATAAAGACACTATAAATATTCCTCTACAAATTTTTGTGTAAACTCATGTTTTCATCTCTATAGTGAAAATATCGAGTTTTGTGGTAAGCACATATTTAATTTAATGGGAAACTGCTCTACTGCTTTCCAGAGTGTTTGTACTATTTTGCGTTTCCACCAGCAATATATGAGTCATACATTTCCCTTAAAGTTTGAGGTGTCTATGCTACTGTAACAGAACAACTGGGCTGAACTCAAAGCAGGTTTAGGGAAGAAACAAAAACCAAATAAAAGAAAGAAAAAACAACCAACCCACCAGCTTTCTTCTGCATTCTGTAGCTGAAGAATTTCCTTTTCCCATTTCCTTTGCTTTAAAAATATAATTTCTTTAAGAGAATATGCTACCCATGCTCTCTGTGAAGTTCTTGGTCTCAGCTTACTTTCAGATCAAATGTCAGAGATAAAGGAGGAAAAAACCCTACTAACTTGCTGCCATACTGGACTTTATTCAATTTTTGACTTTCCTACCCAATCTGTCTGTTACAGCCTATTTTTTAAAGTCTTTGCATTGTTTCTCCTTGTATTCCATCAAGAGTTTTAGTTATTATCATGGAAAGCTATAAGCTGTAGTAAACTTACTTCATCTTGGACACTACTAGAATCATTTCACACAAATTTATGAATTGTCAAACTGTTGGTATAATTTCAAATGCATCGCTTCTCCAGTATTTTTTTCTTTTCTAATCTCTTAGATCTCTTTCTTTTTGGCCAGCTAGGAAAGACGTTTGTAAATGTTCTAAAGGGAACAATGGCGGAAGGATGATTGACTTCTGAGCAATAAATATCATCCAGCTAATGATCGAATAGATGAGAATACAACTCCTGACAGTGAAGAGCATGAATGATGTGAAATATATGATATGCCTTGAAACCAGGACTTATTTGTAAATCTTTGAACATGACTCCCATTGCAACACTTTAACAGCTTTACATTTGTCAATGGGAGATGATTAAGTAAAAAGCTTGCAGAGTCAATCTTTTTATTTTTTAAAAAATTGGTAAATCCGGTTTCTATTTTTGTCTCCTCTCGTGTTCTTCCATTTAGCTTATCTTTGGGTGGAGAAAATCACTGCAGTTTCAGAAGGCATGAATTTAATCCATGATATATTAGGGTTTCCAAATTCCTTCTGGGATTCTAGTCTTTCCCCAGGAGAGATAATTAACCTTTGAAAGTAGTCATTTGTATAGTTTCACCTGTGGTTTGTTTTAAGAATTGATTTACCTCCTTCACCTTTCTGTGCAATCACTTTAGACTGCAGGTCTGATTGGTGAGGAAGTAGAAAAAGGTGGCTTTTACAAGGACATTTCAGCAGTGGCAACCCCTAAGTATGACATTTTAGTATTTTAACTCTATTTCCAAAATCTTCTCAGTTGCCTCTTTGTATCAACATGTCTTTAAAACTAGTAAGTCTAAGATAGTTTTTCTTCACTGGTGTACTGGAAAGTGCATGGAATTTCAACTGTAAAGGATTAACTTTGCATCCAGGTCTAACATTTACTAATTACATTACTTTAGACAATTTATTATTACTGAGCCTTGGATTCCCCATCTGGAGATGGGATTAATAATATCAATCACAAATAATTTTGTTCTAAATTTTGCATTTATACAGTTTCACACTTCATACCTGTGGGTTCCAGATCTGTAAAACATGACCAAAAACATTCAAAAAATTAATACAACACAATGCAACAATAAAAAAATACAAATAAAAATATAGTATAACAATTATCTAGATACCTTTTACATTGTATTAGGTATTATAGGTAATTTAGATACGATTTGAGCTATGTAGGTTATATGCAAGTACTACATACGTCATTTTATGTAAAGGACATGAGCATCTGCAGATTTTTGTATCTGGGGGCTCCTGAAAGCAATTCCTTATGGA
The DNA here is from genome assembly GCF_000951035.1 of Colobus angolensis palliatus. Lineage (NCBI taxonomy): Eukaryota > Metazoa > Chordata > Mammalia > Primates > Cercopithecidae > Colobus > Colobus angolensis. The sequence goes on from NW_012117077.1 coordinate 2,442,388, forward strand.
TACAGAGAAACAAGTGTGTGTGTGTGTGTGTGTGTGTGTAGTGTATTTTATACAGCACACATAATACAGGAGTATTATTTTTATATACATAATTTATGCCTGAAGAGCAAAGATTGCTTCCTTAGTGGGAAAAGGCAGCTTAGAAATAGAAGTGCATTTCCAGGAGTAGTTTTTTGAATATTTACAATATCCTATACTATATTCCTACTTAGTACTATCTCTAGGTAGATTGCAGAAACTGAGGATACTCTCTATTTCAGTTTATAATTATATTTTGCAGGCTGTCTTTGAGGTTCTGGGTCTTTGTTCTCCCATTTTGGGATCTCCATATAAATTGATGTGTACTGTCAATTTTAGTGTAGTCAAATACATTTCAAAGCCAAACACCATGATGTTTAAAAAGGGACAGAGAACAATTATATTTGACAAACATTTTTTACATGACCTGAAAATGTCTTGGGATTAAAAACAATCATTTTATACTCTGATTTACTTGGAAGTGTTCAGTTGAAACTGGTGAAATCATTTCACTTTATTTTACAGGCTGATTGAAAAAGTTGGGGAAGTCTCAACACAGGTTTTGCATTGTGGCTTCTTGCTAACTGGGATGAGAGCTCCCAGAGGAGGAGGAATCAACAAGTTTATATTTAATATATTGGGAGTTGTTACAACGAACACTTTCATCATTTACGCAACTTTCATGAATACCCAGGAGATGGTAGTACTTTTCAGTTTTGGAAGGAATACTATTTATTGCGGAAAACACTTGACATAACTGTAAGGGAATGTGTAGTGTTAAAAATTGAAAGTCTGTAGTTACCTTTTTGTTTCATTTAGCATAAAACAGAAGCATTCATGTTTTTCTCACAATTTCAAAGTAAGCATGTGGAAATTTTTGTCATTCAAAGGAAAAATAAAATAAACAATTCACACTGAAAAATAACTACCCCAGAGCTTGGGAAATTTGTTTAAATATGAGTTTCAACTGATTGTCTTTTTTAAAAAACATCTTATTTCAATTCTTTGGTTATGTTCATTTTTAAATGAAAATTTGGAAATTGATGGAAGTTAAAGGACCACGTTTAGGAAGATCAGTAAAGTTTTAATTATACAATGTTTCTCATTTGTCTCCCTGAATGTCCTATTTGAAGGGTTCCTTGATGGCCCAATGGAACTGTCACCTCATTCTCTTTTCCTTTTCAAAGAGAATATTTTAGAATTTAATTCTTTAAAGTTTTTAAGAATGATTCAGAAGATTAAAGTCATTTTGGCAGATTGGTTCTCAAAATAAAACACATAAAATAAGCACTTTTTCTGAAAGGAATTGGAGCAGTTTTGATGTTCTCTTCCTGAGAATAAATAACTTGCGAAGACAGGGCAGAGCCTTCACAGCCTCTGTTTCTTTAACAGAGGTCCCATAACATAACAACCTTGATTCTTTCAAATGAAAGGTTTTACCAGGTTTGAATTAATTCACAAGCACTCTTGGAGATTAGTAAAAAGGCCACCTTTTTACTAAGAAGGCCACCTTCTTCCTCTCACCCCTGTAAGGGAAAGAGAAAGAAACATTTTATTTCCAAGCTTAGAAAAGATGAAGAATAGGCTCTTAAATCCCTAAGTAGAGTTCAATGTTTGATTTTATAAACCCAGTAGATAAGGGTCAGGTTATTGTAATAATACCATCACCACCAGACACACACACACACACACACACACACACACACACACACACACACATTTTTAAACCTTCTTTTCTATGAGAAGTCATCAAACAGGAGATGTCATTGGTAATATTTTTTATTTATTTACTGTTTAAAAACAATGGATACAAGTTAGACAAAATAGTGATGGTTAAGAGTATAGGCACGTGAAGTCATTCTTATGTACCGTAAGACCCTTAGTTTAGATGCTGGTTGTAACATTAAGTATCTATGTGACGTTGAACACCTTTCTTAACCTTTCTGTGCTTGAGTTTTCCTTTTTATCCAAAAATCATAAACATTACGTAATACATAACCTTTAAGGTTTGTAGGAGAAATAAATGAACTAACGTAAAATGCTGGCACAGTTGTCCCTCGGTACCTGGCAGATTGAATCTACAACTCCCTCAGATACCAATACCTGTGGATGCTCATCTCATAAAAAATGGTGTAGCATTTGCATATAAACCATTCCCGTCTCCCTGTATGCCTTATTTTTTAAATCTTTAATTTTTTAAAAAATATTGTAGAGACAGGTTCTCTGTCACCCATGCTAGAGTACGGTGGCATGATCATTACTCACTGAAGCCTCAAAATTCTGGGTTCCAGCAATCTCCCTTCTTTAGGCCTCCTAGGTAGCTATGACTGCAGGTATGTGCCACCACACCTGGCTAATTCTTTAAATTTTTAATTTTTTTCTAGAGGCTGGTCTCAAATTCCTGGCCTCAAGTAATTTTCTGTCATCGGCTTCCCAAAATGCTGGGATTATCGGCATAAATCATGGCCCTTGGCCCCCCCTTTGTATTTTAAGTCATCTCTAGATTACTTACAATACTTAACACAATGTAAATGCCATGTGATGTGGTTCGGCTCTGTGTCCCCACCCAAATCTCATATCCAATTATAATCTTCAGTGTTGAAGGAGGAGCCCGGTGATGGAAGGAGGTGATGGAATCATAGGAGTGGAATTACCCCCCTTATGTTCCTTGTGATAGAGTTCTCATGTTATCTGGTTGTTTGAAAGCACGTAGCACATTCCTTCTCTCTCTTTTCCTCCTAGGGTTCATGTGAGACTTGTCTGCTTCCCCTTCAACTTCCACCATGATTGAAAGTTTCCTGAGGTCTCCCCAGCCATGCTTCCTGTCCAGCCTATGGAACTGTGAGTCAACTAAACCTCCCTTCCTTACAAAATACCCAGTCACAGGTATTTATAGTAGTGAGAGAATGAACTAATACATCATGTAAATAATTGTTGGACTGTATTGTTTAGGGAACAATGGCAAGAAACAAGCCTGTACACATTCAGTACAGAAACGATTTAAAAAATATATTTTTGATCTGCGGTTGTTTGAATTCATGGATGCAAAACCCATGAATATGGAAAGCTGACTGAATGTGCTTAGCTTTAAATGGTTTTCAGCTGGTTTTATTGTCATCCTCATCATTTTAATAATTGTTACATCATTATTACTATGAGCCTAATTATTATTATATTCCCCAAATTTGTTTTATTGGATTATACCAATATTTTCCCTAAATAGATTACTTTGGTCCTATATTTAGTAGAGTGATGTGCATATATTTGCATATGGTGTGTTTCAGTATTTTACAGTTTGTTCTTTAGTTCCTAAAAAGTATAAACATAAGAGTAAAATAAATTAATATTTCATATCGTTCCTCTTACTAATGCATATACATTTTGATATAATAATTTTATATTTTAAAAATCACTCAAAATAATTTAAGAAACATTAAATTTTGAAGAGTTAAATTTAAATATTCAGTAAGAAGTTCTTAGATGTTTTAAGAACCTTTTTGAATTCCAGCAGCCCAGCATATTCTGTAAAGTTTAATATATGTTGAACGTAAAGTGAAGGTCTGTACCTTTTTAATACATGATCAAGTGAGGAGTTGAAAGGGAACAAGGACAAAAAAAGCAAAAACTCCAATTTTGTACCCTAATTCCATGTTTATTTCAGTACCATAAATGAAGCTATCCTACTTTTGAGAAAATGGCAGTGAGATACTTATTCCTCATGTCAGGATATTAAAGCTCATATGTATCAGGTATGGTGACTTACACTTACAATCCCAACACACTGGGAGGTCAAGGTGGGAGGATCACTCGAGGCCAGGAATTCCAGACCAGCCTGCACAAATCTTGAGAACCTACATCTATAAAAAATTTGAAAATAAAAATTTTATAGATAGCCAGATATACTGTCATATACCTGTAGTTCCAGCTCCAGATTCTTCTTTCTTATTTTTGGTGCTAGGTGGTAACTAATGAATTTTTTTTTTTTTCAATTAAGGAATAAAGTTATATACTAACTTTACATATATTTATAGTCTTCAGTAAAAAATTTGGTCCACATACAAAGGAGAATGAAAGCTTAAATTTTAACATTACACAAATCATCCCCAAATGACACCAGTCTTTTTCTTGGCATTGTGTGTATAAACACTGATGTATTTCGCGTACTTTGTATTAGTACATTCTCGCATTGCTAAAAATAACTACCTGAAACTGGATAATTTATAAAGAAAAGAGGTGTAATTAACTCATGGCTCTACAAGCTGTACAGAAAGCGTAGCTGGGGAGGTCACAGGAAACTTGCAATAATGGTGGAAGGCCAACGGGAAACCAGCACACCCTACATAGCTGGAGCAGGAAGAAGAGACAGTGAAGTGGTAGGTGCTACATGCTTTTAAACAACAAGGTATTAGCTCTTTCTGGACAATACCTCCTGGTTGTGCTGTTTTTAAAAAGATGAGATCTCCCTATGTTGCCATCCTCCTGCCTTAGCCTCCCAAGGAGCTGAAACTACAGTTATATGACAGTATGCCTGGCTAGCTATAAAATTTTTATTTTCAAATTTTTTATAGAGGCAGGTTCTCACGATTTTCTGCAGGCTGGTCTGGAACTCCTGGCCACAATGGGTCCTCCCACCTTGGCCTCGCAGTGTGTTAGGATTATAAGTGTGAGCCACCATACTTCTTGTGAGAAGTCAATCACAAAACAGCACTGGGGGTTGGTGGTAAACCAGTAGAAACCATCCTCATGGTGCAATCACCTCCCACTAAGCTTCACCTCTAACATCAGGAATTACAATTCGACATGAGATTTGGGTGGGGACACAGAGCCAGACCATATCATTCCACCCCGGCCCCTCCAAAATCTCATCCTTCTCACATTTCAAAACACAGTCATGTCTTCTCAACAGTCCTGCAAAATCTTGACTGATTCTAGCATTAACTCAAAAGTACAAGTTCAAAGTCTTATCAGACAAAGAAAGTCCCTTCTGCCTATGAGCACGTAAAATAAAAAGCAAGCTAATTATTTCCAAGATTCAATAGGGGTACAGGCATTGGGTAAATGCTCTTATTCCAAGTGGGAGAAATTCATCCAAGCAAAGGAACTACAGGACCCACACCAGTCTGAAACCCAGTAGGGCAGTCATTAAATCTTAAAGCTCCAAAATAATCTTTTGACTCCATGTTTCACATCCTGGCCACACCGATGCAAAGGGTCGGCTCCCAAGGCCTTGGGCAACTCTGCTCCTTGTCAATAGAAGGGTTTAAAGCAGCCCCCTTGGCTGCTTTCATGGGCTGGTCATATACCTGTATACTGGTGTTGAGTGCCTGTGACCATTACAAGTGCATAGTGTAAGGTGTAAGTGGATCTTACAGCTTCATTCTGGGGTCTGGAGAATGATGGCCCTCTTCTCATAGCTTCACTAGGCAGTGCCCCAGCGGGTACTAAGTGTGGGTGCTCTAACCTCACATTTCCTCTCTATACTGCCTTAGAGGAGGTTCTCCATGAGGGCTTTACCTCTGCAGCAGACTTCTGACTGGACATCCAGATGTTTCCATACATCCTCTGAAATCTAGGTGGAGGTTCCCAAGCCTCAACTCTTGTCATCTGTGTATCCACAGGCTTAACACCATGTGGAAGCCTTGGCAGCTTCTGGCTTGTACTCTCTGGAGCAGCAGCCTGAGCTGTACCTTGGTCCCTTTTAACCACAGCTGAACCTGGAGAGGCTGGACACAGGACATCATGTCCCAAGGCTGCACAGAGTAGCAGAGTCCTGGGCCTGGCCCATGAAACCATTTTCCTTCTAGGCCTCCAGTTCTGTGATGGGAGGGGCTACTACAAAAGTCTGAAATGCCTTGGAGGCATTTTTCCTCCACTGTCTTGTCTATAATTCAGCTCCTCTTTAATCATGTAAATTTCTGCAGCAGGTTTGAATTCTTCCCCAGAAAATGAGTTTTTGTTTTCTACCACATGGTCAGGCTAAACATTTTCCAAATTTTTCCTCTGCTTCTCTTATAAATATAAGTTCCAATTTCAAACCATCTCTTTGTGAGCATGTATAACTGTATGCTTTAAAAACAAGCCAGGTCACCTCTTGAACACTTTGCTGCTTAGACATTTCTTCTGCCAGATAAAAATACCAAAATCATCTATCTCAAGTTCAAAGTTCCACAGATTTCTAGAGAAAAGGCACAGTGCAAAAGTAAGAGTGTTCTTCAGTTCTCAATGATTTCCTCATCTCCAACTGAGACAACCTCAGCCTGGACTTCACTGTCCATATTACTATCAACATTTTGGTCACAATCAAGTGTAACTTTGGTTACAAGTGTCTAGGAAGTTCCAAACTTTTCCTCTTCTTCTTTTCTTCTAAGCCTTCCAAACTTTTCCCTCCTCTGCTTGTTACCTACTTCCAAAGTTGCTTTTACATTTTTCAGGTACATTTACAGCAATACCACACTCATGGTACCAATTTTCTATTATAGTCAATTCTCACATTGCTATAAAAAACTGCCTGCAAGAAATAATAGAGGTATATCTTCATGACTACTTGGTAGGCAATACTTTCTTAAATAGGGCGATAAAATTACCATCCATAAAAGAAAATTAGACCTCATTAAAATTAAAAACATCTATTCTTACAAAGAAACTATTGAAAGAGTGAAATAGCATACCAAAATTGCCTAACACAGTAATGAAGGCTGAGAAGTCTCAATGATCTGCTGTCTTCAAGGTGGATAACCAAGAAAGGTATTGGTGTAATTTAGTCTGAGTACGAAGGCCTGAGAATTAGAGGGCCTGTGGTGTAAGTCACGGCCTTAGTCCAGAAGCTTAAGAAACAGAAGCACCGATGTCTAAGGGAATGAGAAGATGGATGTATCATCTCAAGAACAGAGTAAATTGGCCCCTCCTCAGCCTTCTATTAATAGTTTAACTTAGGCCTTCAGTGGATGGTGGGGAGGATGCCTACCCACATTGGGGAGGACCATCTGCTTTCCTCATTTCACCAGGTCAAAAGGTGATCTCTTCCAGAAATACTGTAGCAGACACACCCAGAAATAATGTTTGACCTATTGTCTGGGCATCCCTTAGCCAAGTCAGGATAAACAAATCATAAAAAGAGATGGACAATACACTTAAAAATGAGCAAATATTATGTACAGGCACCACATGAAAGAGATATCAAACAGCCACCAGCGTGGTGGCTCACGCTTCTAGTCCCAGCACTTTGGGAGGCTCAAGTGAGTGGATGACTTGAGGCCAGGAGTTTCAGACCAGTCTGGCCAACATAGTGAAACCCCATGGCTACTGAAAATACAAAAAAAAAAAAAACCTTAGCTGGGCAGGATGACACATGCCTGTAATCCCAGCTACTCCAGAGGCTGAGACATGAGAATCACTGAAACCTGAGAGGCGGTGGTTGCAGTGAGCTGAGATCACGCCACTGCACTGCAGCAGCCTGGGTGACAGAGCGAGACTCTGTCTCAAAAACAAACAAACAACAACAACAAAAAAGTCAATAAACATGAGAAGGCGGTTAATATCATTAGTCACAAGGGAAATTCAAATCATGAGCACAAAGTTATACCACTTAAATCCATAAGAATGGTTAAAAAACTTGGAGAGAAATACCAGTGCCAAAAAGAAAGTGAACTATTTAGAACACTGATACTTTGCTGGTGGAAGTAGAGATGAAAGTAGCCCCTTTGGAAACCTGTTTGTCTGTAGCTATAAATCCAAGTTTCATGCCCTCTGTTCTGCCAGTCTCACTCCTGATTATACCATAGAGAACTGAGTCTTATGTATACGCATAGGCATTTACAAAAATATTTATTGCAGCAGTCTTCATATTAGCCCCCAAAAAGAAACAATTTGTAATTTCTTCCTAATTAAAATGGTTAAAATGTGGTATATCCACACAATTTAACACACATTGCAATAAAAAGTAATAAATTTCTAGTACATGCTGCAACATGGATGATTTTAAATATATAATCCTGGGTTATAAAAAAGCCCAACCCAAATAATACGTACTGTATGCTTCAAGTTACAAGTAGTTAAAAAGGAGCAAAACTCACGTATGGTGATAGAGATCAGAATAATCATTACATCTGGAGAAATTTACTGGGTGTCTGGATGCTGAAAATGGGGTATGTGTGTGTGTGTGTGTAGAAATTCAATTGTTGAGCTGTATGCTAAAAGTTAGTACACTTAGTATACTTTATTGTATGTAGTTAATTCCTCATTAGGAAAGAGAAAGGAAGAAGAAGGGGAAAGAGAGAAAAAAGAATAAATAAATGTCTCTCTATAGTATAACTAAATTTCTATTTGCTGTTTCTCTTATTTCAAACTCTCTCATTGTTTCCTAGGTTATTAATGTTTCTTTAATTTTACCTTTGTGAACCTGAGACTGAGTTTTCCTAATTTGTTTGACTTACCTGATTAGTCTTGCTATATCCTGAATTCTTTTGAAAATGAGTGAAATCTGATTTTCATTTTCATTTTTTTTTTTGCCAAAGATGAAACTGTAAATACATATTATTTACCTTATGTAGGGTAAAATCTGGCAGAAACAAAACCATTTGACATTGTAACACATCATTCTTGGCATTCATTGTGTATCCTAACTTCTTAGAATGTAATTTTAAGCTAACTGAGATTTATTTTCAGGTAAATACACTTTCTGGATATGACTGATGTTTCATTACCTGGCATAAATACAGATACTGGTGCTCTCTAATTCGTAACTATCCCTACCTAGTCATATTAAACTATGCTGAAGTTATCCTGCTTGTCCTTATATTTCATTTATGAGAGAGTAAAATTCAGATCTTTCATATCATAATTTTATCAGTTGCCAAATTTCTTTTTAGCTGCAGCCTTTTACAAAACCTTGTTTCCCTGCTATTATTCTCTGGCTCAGCAGTTTATTGTCTACTCTTTTACTTTCATTGTTTACACCTTTGTCAGAGGACTGACATGATTAAGATTCAGGCTGCGTAGAATCAAAGAGAAATGTTCTGAACCAAAATTGGAAAACATACCTAAATATTTGCGTTCAGCCTGGAGTCTCAAACAAATACATAAGGTGAGATGGTTAAGAAAAAGAGGCCCAAGAGGTCCCTGGAAAACCCCACCACCTTTATAGCCTCCAATTATTATACTTAAACAGAACTTAATGTAATATCTGAGTTTCATGATTCACTCTGTTTCTTCAGCACATGGCTGTTTGTTTTGTAAGAAAGGGGTCTTGACTTAGAGAGTGCCATGGTACTGCTAAATCCATCTCTGATCATCACGATTTTACACTGTGCCTGATCTTTTGATAAGTTATTTTTTCTATGTTGTTCAGAATAGTTCCGACAAGTATCTGAAATAAAGACACCAAGAAAGACAGAAGAATTATTTTCTTTTGCTAAGTAGCACACACTGTTGTTCTGCTCAATTGCCCTTAGCAATTACTGAACTTATGAGATTATGACAGCCTATCTCACGATTAATGTGCCAGAATTCTGTGGTAGCAGGCCGATGTTACCCTTCTGGGATATTGTCTGCAATGGCATCGTTTGTTAGCTTCTTCCCTGTCCTATGTTTCTTCGAATTCCATCATCCCTACCTCGCCATTCTTAGTCATCTTCTGGAGATACATTTTTACTACCGCACTAGCAAAAGAATCCTCTTCTTAGAATCTGCTTCTGGGGAACCTGGTCTAATAAAAACTATGAGCCAAATTGCAACTGCTTCTGGTCCATATCCACAATGAATTTCTAGAGAATTTAGTCGTCTTTAGTAAAATTCCATGACATTTATAAGACTGTATAAGTGTTTACAGTACTGATGTTATTTTAGATTGTTACCTTCTGAAAACCATAACTGATATTTTACATATTGAGAATAATGTTACTTTCTTTCGACTATGGTAAATGAACTTACAGTCTCCTGAAAAAAAAAAAAAAAAGTCAGACTGGATGTAGCTCCCTTAATTTGCTTATTATTTGATAGAGCAGTTATACTGTCCACTATGAAGTTTATTTTTGAAACTTTAGAAAACATATATGAATTGTTAATTTTTATGGGTTTTTTCTATGTAATAGTTGACTGCTAGTCAAACAGGATCAAAATGATATGATAGTACTTATTGCTTGTTGTGTAACTTAGTTTATATAAACACTAAAAACTGGAGTTGGTTCACAGAAAGCAGCCAGCTGGGAGCAGTGGGACCGGCTGCAGAGTCAGCAGACTGAGCTGACCCACAGGATCAGGTACACCACTGTGGCATTCACTGTGTGTCCTACCTCTGTGGTCTAGGAACTAACCAGGCAGTGACTGTGCTGGCTCAATTGCGTACCCAAGTACTGAGAGCTGTACCAAGAACTTTTTTTTTTCTTTTTTTTTTCCAGACAGAATCTTGCTCTGTTGCTCAGGCTAGAATGCAGTGGTGGGATCTCAGCTCACTGCAACCTCTGCCTCACAGGTTCATGTGCTTCTCCTGCCTCAGCCTCCTAAGTAGCTGGGATGACAGGTGTGCACCGCCACGCCTAACTAATTTTTTATTTTTAGTAGAGACAGGGTTTCACTATGTTGGCCAGACTAATCTCGTATTCCTGACCTCAGGTGATCTGCCAGCCTCGGCTTCCCAAAGTTCTGGGATTACAGGCCTGAGCCATGGCACCTGGCCAGATGAAACTTCTGAACCAGGAAGAGAAGCTCCTTCCTCTGTTTTGTCTGTCAACATCCCGCCAGCACTCTCTACTGACAAAGCCTAACATTGTGTCAGCTGCCTTGAGGAAACTGACATTAGAGTCCAGCTTCAACATCACAAAGAGTCAAGACATGCAAATTTGGAGCTGAGAGGAAATAAATTGACAATACACACAAAATTTATGTTTATCTTGCATTTAAAGCAAAGCGTCTATTAAATTTAGTTGTTGTGATTAACTCTACTTTAGAAAGCATAAAGTAACTGTATTAGTCAAGGTTTTCTAAAGGGACAGAACATACATATATATACACACACACACACACACACACACACACGTATATATGAGGAGTTTATTAAGTATTAACTTACATGATCACAAGATTCCACAATAGGCTGTCTGCAGGCTGAAGAGCAAGAAGAGCCAGTCCGAGTCTCAAAACGGAAGAACTTGGAGTCCGATGTTTGAGGGCAGGAGGCATCCAGCACGGAACACTAGGCAAGTCTCTCCTTTTCACGTTTATCAGCCTGCTTTATATTCGCTGGCAGCTGAGTACGTGGTGCCCGCCCAGTTAAAGGTGGGTCTACCTTCCCCAGCCCACTGAGTCAAGTGTTGATCTCCTTTGGCAACACCCTGGCAGACACACGCAGAATCAGTACTTTGTATCCTTCAATCAAGTCGACATTCCCTATTAACTAGCACAGTAACTTACTAGATTTTTTAAACACAAAGACAGAGTTATTAAATTTATATTATATAGAAACAGAGACTACAGTGCTCTGTGTGTGTGTGTTTTAATTAGGGGTTAGTAATGGGGCTCGATGTTTGATAATTCAAACACTCCTTCTTTTTCTATTGTTTACTGTTTATTTTTGTTACTATACCACATCCTTCAGTTTCTTCCGCTGTGGTAGTATATAATGAGAAAAGCAAGTGTGAAATAAACGTATGTATTCAGCTCGGAGATTAATTTCATTTTAAAAGTTGCTAAAATTTACTCATCCAGTTAAATAAGAAGTACTAATCTTTGGTGCACCTACTAGCCATGCTCTATTTTTAAAGAAAAGGATATTTTAAAATCCTTTTTTCTTTTTATTCTTAGAGTCATGGAGCTGAATGTGGTGTTGTATATCACACGGTAGTACCTTCATTTTTAATATATATATTTTAGAAATGGGGTCTCACTGTGTTGCCCAGGCTGGTCTTAAAGTCCTGGCCTCAAATGTTTATCCTATTTTGGCCTCCCAAAGCACTGAGATTATGACATGAGCGATTGCACCCGGCAAACACCTTCTTTTTTTTTTTTTTTTTTTTTTTTTAACAGATGAACAGTTTGAAAGCTAAACTAGCAAAGGTTACCAACCTGCTTGTGAAAAAATTCTGTGAATGCAAGAAGTAGGTATGCGAGGATCCAGAGATGCAAACTCTTCTTGTGGAGTAATATGATAGTGATGCAAATGTTGTATTATTTATCTATGGGTATGTAATATCACCTTAATATTTAGTAAATTACAGCAGTAAGAATTCAATTCATAATTCTGCAGTTTGACGATTTAGATGCGACTTAGCTTGGCAGTTCTTCTGGTTATGACTGGGTTCCATCATTCATCTGTGTCTTTCCCTGATGGGCAGGCAGCTTTACTGATCTCAGCTGGGTGCCTTCATCTGTGGGCCTTAGCTATGACTTTTAGTCATATGGCTGAAAACCATTATTCTACCTACTGAAGATAGTCTAACTTCTTTTGTAAAATATTAGCATTCCCCCTCTTTACCATCCCTTCTACCAGTACATATTGCTTGTCTTTGCTAGTTTCATGGGAGAAAAAAAGTTTTAAAATTGGGGAATGATATAGAGGAAGGAACACATTGGAGTTGAAAGGGGTGATAAATGCTGTTGGCACACCCTACATCTCCTTCGCCTACTGTAGATGTTATCGGCAGGCAGAACAAAGGAGAACCGAAGTTCAGCTTGCAAGTGAGAGTAACCTCAAACGGAAAAGTTTGACTTTCTTTCTTTTTTTTTTTAGGGGAATGTCTATGGAAAAAGACTGGATCCAATGGAAAGGATTTATGCCAGTGCTTACAAACATGATACAAGCAAATACAGGAGGTGGAGGTAAAAAAAAAAAAAAAAAAAAAAAGCCTTAAAGAAATATGTGTATGTGGGCAGTGAAGACGGGTCGTGGTAAGGCAAGAAGAGGCTGTTAGCTTGGAGGAGTGATGGAGAAGATGTTCAAGAATGACAGTCTCTGAGTTTGTGGGCATGGAAAGAACTATATCCCAGGTTAAAAAAAAAAAAAAAAAACTACAATTTGGGTATAATTAATGGAAGAGAAAGTTAACCATAGTAACCTTCATTTATACAAAAATTATAAATACTGATTTGTTCCCTAACTCACCAACCATAATGCTTCAATTTGTTCTTCTGTAAGCCCTTTAATGCTGATACTTAGTTGTAGTACAGCTGGAAATACGTACTTTTCTTCATACAAGCTTGCTGGCATAGATTTTATTTCACTTTCACCTGGCTTAAGCATTGGTTTCGGTAACATTCAAGTGAGTGACCATTTCTTCCTGCCAATTTATGAACTAGAATGAATGGTTTGTAAGAAACATAAAAGCTTTTTTTTCCAAAAAAACCAACACTAATAACTATATTTCACCTTCTGTATATTTACCTCAGGGATACCTTTTAACTTTTTTTATACCAATTTAGAAACAGAACATAATTGTAAAATGAAAACCAAGCTTATTTGATACTGTTGTTGGAGAGCAAATAAAACCTAAGTATTTGGGAAATGAAAAAACTTGGGATTTGATTAAAAAGTGCAGAGCTTTAAGTGACACTCCAGTGCCTTGGGCTGGAGTTTCAAAAAGTTGGCAAGGGAATTGAATCCCCCAGTGCTCAGGCTTATGACGGCAAGAATAAAGCTATTTTTATTCTCTAGGCAACAGTTTTCCTCTGCCAAATTTCCCAAGACTCACACAATGAAAGCATCCATCCCAAAACGATTAATGCAAATTTAGTAATTGTGCACATGGATCATTTCTCTGTCACCCATTTTATCCATAAAACGTGGCTTTCTCTCCATGCACGCATTGCTCATGTTTTGTGCCATTCACCTGTTGCTGGGGGCATGGAACAAATTACCTCTTTATGTGAGGCTGCAGGAAGAAGAAATTATCACATTTGTGGCTGGCACCCCCTACTAAACCAAGCATGTAATTATTTGAATCAGAATGATTGTACGCACAAAGTCAGATTTATCTTGGATATCAGAAGAAGAGCATATGAGGTCTGATCCACAGCTGGACAGTTTCCCAAAGGGAGGATGGGTGGGAGGAAATAGGCTTCTGTTAAAGAAGATAAATTTTTGGCAGAAAAGACACATTTCAGTAGAAGGCAATGAGACCTCAGGGGTTCTGGCTTTTGTAAAATTTTAAGTGAAGTGAGTGCAAGTGCAAGGTTTTGAGTTGAAAGCCCTGGGGAAGTTAATCACAAAAAGAAGTATTGTGTTGCCAGCCTCACAGTGCAGACTGCCCCAAAGCACTTCACACAAGAACCTCAGACCTAATCAACCAAGAAGGCTCAGAGGAGTAAGCCAGAAGGACCCTCAGGCTTGTGGTATCCCTTTCAAGTTTCCAGGAAGGATTGATGCCTGCTTAATAGGGCCTTTCTGGAAATGAGTAGCTCCTTTTCAGAGGGCACCAATCACTTTTTTTTTTTTTTTTTTGAGATGGAGTCTGGCTCTGTGGCCCAGGCTGGAGTGAGTGGTGCCATCTTGGTTCACTGCAAGCTCCGCCCCCCTGGTTCCCGCCATTCTCCTGCCTCAGCCTCCCGAGGAGCTGGGACCACAGGCGCCGCCACCACGCCTGGCTCATTTTTGTATTTTTGGTAGAGACGGGGTTTCACCGTGTTGGCCAGGATGGTCTCGATCTCCTGACCTTGTGATCCACACGCCTCCGCCTCCCAAAGTGCTGGGATTACAGACGTGAGCCACCGGGCCCGGCCCAATCACCTTTGTGTTTGGTCAGAGCTTTACATTGACAGTATAAGATAGAGTAGCCACAGTAAGGTATGGGCCACCGCCACAGAAGCCATTTGCTGGTTTAACATCCCACTGCTTTCTAGCACTCCCATGTACTGAAAGGCTAGATGCTCACTCAGTCCCTAATCTGAAAGGCTACATGCTTACTCTACACTCTGCTTGTGGAGCAAAGTGTCTATGGAATTTTTCTTCGGCACCATAGACTGTCAAGTAGATTTCCTGAAACAAGCATGCTCTTTTAAGCACCAATTAATGATAGTGGATCAAAAACAAATGCATTTTTTTCATATGGAGAATGCAAAGAAAGCTATACATAGAGCACATGGCTGCTTATACATGTCATCAAAATAGGCACAGAGTCAGGTGACCTGATGGATCCCCTTCTCAAATGCCTTGCATCTAAGCTTTTTGAAAATCAGTTGTATGGACAGTTTACTTTTAAGGAAGCTTAACCATCTATCTCTTCTGGTGTTAGGATACACTGGGAAAAGAATAACAACAAGAACAGCAGTAGCACACAACATACAAAAATAGAAGGCTCCAGTTGACAGCATTGTAGGGAAAAATTTGTGAAGGGCATAGAAATGGACAAAACCCAAAAGGTATTGAGTGTCCCATGTAACACACCTTTCCTGGTGATCTGGTTCTATTTGGCCTTGTACCTTACATCTTCTTTGAGCTATTTAGTAACACAAATCATTCTTGTTTATACACATTATTAAATTTTGTCCAGTAGAATGCAACTGATTATCGCCATGTGGATATTACATTCATTTGCAAATTTATTTCAGCATTCTTGATTGTCTGTATACACGTAAACAATTTGAATTCTATGAACCCATAGTAACATCTTACTTGTGCTGTCACTAATGAGTTCAATACAATATTTGCCACGTATTCATTTTATGTTTTTATACAAGTTATCATGCCAACTTTTAAAAAATGTGTCTTTTATTAGCATCAATACAGAAGTATTTTGGTTTTGTTTTTGCAGTTTTTCAAAATAATATCTGTGCTGTGATCTCTTCCAAATTCATTTTCAGCTGAAGGCACGACTTTTGAGATTATAATTAAAACCATTGGTTAGCAAAGATACAGGATTACATTTTTTTTTCCCTTTAATCCTTCACAATATAAGGAGTTACTCAGGTAGGAAACTTCATGATTGCTTCTAAAGAAGTCTTCTATTTGTATCCTTTGATGCAACATCACTGTAATGAATGTTATCACAGTTAGAACCAAAGAAAAATAAATGAATGTTGGAGATTATTGAATTAGTTCTTTAAAATACATCTGCTTCATTACAGCTTACATATTCTCCAATAGGTATTTTTGACTAAGAGTAAAGGAAAGATCTGAGTTCAGCTAATACATCATAGAACATATTTTTGAAGTTTACATCATACCAAACTATTCACTTGAATGAGATTTATGCTAAGGGCTTCAATTGATAAATCACGAGTGTTTAGGAATCTGGCTTCCTGAAATGTTTTTTCTCCTTCCTTCTTGGTAGTTCTTTTTCCCCGCCATCAGTCAAATATAGCACATCTTAATAAACCAGAATAAATCCTCCCAGGACAAGATTATAAGCCTTTTTTTCCCCAAATTTAATATTAGTAAGTTGTTTTTCAGCAATAAGGAAGAGGAATGGGGGTCAATATTTCTCTGGTATGAAAAAGTAATGGGATGACTTGAGCTTATATTTAACACCTGATGGGGAGCTATTAAAAACCTCATTTTCTAAGATGTTTGGTGAAACTTGGTTTGAAGTAATAATTTTTTTACAACTCATTGGCTATATAGGGAAGTGTACCAGAATATAACATACTATTTGTTATTGGTTGTTCCTTCAGGCTTTGTGTTGTTGGTAGGAGAGTGAGAGAAAAGAAAGGAAAGATCACCAGTTAGAATTGTGTCTTCACAAAAAATTTGCAGCTAGAACTAGCATATTTATCTACATTATGGTCTTATTTTCAGTAATAACCTTTTCTTGCCTAAAGATTAGGAAAAATTTCTTCTGGGACTACTTACTAATTAAACTACAGCACTCAAGACTTCCTAAGTTATAACCTAAAGTTAATTTACACCTCTCTCTTTAAACGTTTACATATATTATACTTCAATGAAACTAGACTTTGAGTTTCTACAACCTGTACAATGCTTTGCTTTACAAAAACCTTGGAATGTCCCCCATGTTTAAGTGCACGTGTTATTTTATTTATTTGTTTGTTTATTTGTTTATTGAGACGGAGTTTTGCTTTTGTCGTCCAGGCTGGAGTGCAATGGTGTGATCTCGGCTCACCATAACCTCTGTCTTCCAGGTTCAAGTGATTCTCCTGCCTCAGCCTCCCAAGTAGCTGGGATTACAGGCATGCTCCATCACACCTGGCTAATTTTGTATTTTTAGTAGAGAAGGGGTTTCTCCATGTTGGTCAGGCTGGTCTTGAACTCCTGACCTCAGGTGACCCGCGTGCCTCGGCCTCCCAAAGTGCTGGGATTACAGGTGTGAGCCACCATGGCTGCCTAGACATGTTATTTGTCTTCTAACAGTGCTTCTAAAAAGACTTCCTGTAGTGGAAGACTGTTTTTGCAAGTTTCTATTTAGCGGTAATCCAACATTGCAAAACAAAAAACAAACAAAAACCAACAACAACACTGCAAATATAAACTTACACAGCTCCAGTTTGTTATTGCTTGCAAAACACATTTTGAAATTGTTATAAATGTTTCTAAACCCTTTGAATCTCCACACTTAGGTCTTCACAAGCCTGAGACAAGCTTTTCAGCTGACTTAAGGCAGTGGACTTACATTGGGTAAGGAGCAGAGCATAATTTTCCTCATAAATGCTATTTCTTCCAATTATTTTTCTTCTATATATCTCTAAATAAAAGTGTTGTAACCTTATTTGAAAGCCGTGGTTCAATGTTGTACTTTCCTTACAATAATCGGCTTAATCTCTACTGTCTTAGGGTTCTTGAATAATTATAATTCCCCTTGAGAGAAACTCCAGCTCAAATTTAGGACTAAATCATCAAGTAATTATTTGCTGAACAAAAGTTACTTAAGTATCTTTTTTTTTTTTTTTGAACTAGATTTTAAAAATTGATGCATTTTTTTTTAAATACTTATTTCCACCTCCTGGGTTCAAGCGATTCTCCTGCCTCAGCTTCCCAAGGAGCAGGATTACAGGTGCGCACTACCGTGCCCAGATAATTTTGTGTTTTTGGTAGAGATGGGGTTTCACCATGTTGGACAGGCTGGTCGCGAACCCCTGACTCCAAGTATTTGCCCACCTCAGCCTCCCAGAGTGGTGGGATTACAGGCATCAGCCACCATGCCCAGCCTGCCACCATTGCTAATTCTAACACAAGGGTGGGTCTCAAAGCAGGAATCTGTAAGTTGCCTTCTGTAAGAATGATAATTTTCTCTTTATTCCAAGTAAATCAAACATAAGAGTTCGAATGTCTGTAACTGACAATATTCTCAACTTTACTGAACCACTGACTTAGTCCTACTGCCCTTGCCTACTTTACGTTGAACTTAGGTAGATGTGGCTTTTATTTTCATTCATTAAATGTTTATTTTTCATTTCCCCACTATCTAACTTGGTCAAACCTAAGGCCTCATAATCTTCCTTGACCTCTTCCTATTATCATTACTCATATCCAATAAGTCATATATCATTATGGGTTCTATTGCTCAGTGTCTCTCACATCTATCCTTTCCCGTCCATCTCCATCCACCTTACCCTTATTCTGGGTGTCAACTCAAACTCAGAGTAAGATCGATAGAGATGGAACTCTATTGGTTGTGCAATAGTTTTCATCTATTTTTCTTCATTACCTAACACATACTAGGGTTGGCTCATCTTTGAGGCTCATCTTTGATAATAAGATAAGTTATTATTATCCCATCTTAAGGTGGGATATTATTATCCCACCTTACCCTTATTCTGGGTGTCAACTCAAAATCAGAGTAAGATCGATAGAGATGGAACTCCATTGGTTGTGCAATAGTTTTCATCTATTTTTCTTCATTACCTAACACATACTAGGGTTGGCTCATCTTTGATAATAAAAATTATCAGCAAGAGATAATTTTTAATTATTTATTTATGAAAGTTCTAAAATAACCTCAACACAAGTACAGTTCATATAGTAATAAACTCAACACGTCAAAGCCGAAATGATTGTGGAGACTAGGCAGGTTCACTCAAGCATGAAGAGACCCAATTCTCTATTGTTTTATATGTTTTTTAATAAACAGAAAAAGTTTTCATAATTATGTCAGTTTATGGTAAAATTGATGACAAAATAAGAGTAGCAATGGCTCATGGGGAAAAAATTACTTCCAGATATAGTATCCTGCACCAATAAACACATTTAAAATGTAGGATTAGTCGTAGTGTAAGGGAGAAATTTCTTGTCCATTGCAAGGTTCATGGCAGAGGCCTCTATAACAAAATACAGATTAACAAAAGAAAAGCATACACACCATCCACATTTATACACATTTATTTAATCATAAGTTTTATGTAACATGAGAGCCTTCCACAATAAAGACTCAAGGAAACAGAAAAAAAAATTGTATTTTTATGCTTAGCTTTGATGAAAATTAGGAAGTCATACAGAAATATGATTGCATCAAAGGAAGTGTGATCTAATAGTAACAAACTGGGGTAACTCAGACCTTTTTGTTTAGATTCTTCTTGGCATCTTTGTGTATTTTCCTTTGGATATAGGCATGGTATTTCTGGCATGCATATTTTCTTCAAGCAATATTCAGAGAATTCTGCTATGACACTCTGCATGACAGCAGTGTGGGAGAAAATGAGAGTAGGCTCCTTGCTTCTGCTGTTTACTCAAATGCCAAGGTGCCATAGTTCGAGGTAGCGTGTCCTTAACCCTATTATTAGCAATGGTGTATCTGGTTACACATTACTGAGTTTCAGAAACAGTCAGTTGTCTGTTTCTTAATACTAGTGTTGAAAACTCTGAAGTCACTGTACAGAATAAGTTTCAAGATAAAAAGTATTTTCTCTTTTGGAACAATTGGATAGAAATAAATCATATCACACTAATCATTTTGATAGTGATGCTAGCTATGAGTCCTTGTGCAGTGCCTGATCATGAAAGTGATTGAGAAGCCATGCGAGTTTCCTGCAAATTAAAAGTTTTATAGATTTTTGGACCATAATTGTCAGAAACCTTTTTCAAATTATAAATGTCAATTTTTGAATACAGCTAGTTTTGTTTGCAGTATGCTTTGTGAAAGTTGTTAGAGTATTTTGGGGAAGGTGCTAAAGGTTACTGTACTGACAGCTATCAGTAAGATATGTTAGCCTCAGGATGACATTTTTCTTTCAAGAATAAAGGAAAGCTAATCAGATACCCAAGTCCATTATCTGATGAGAAGTAAACAAGTGACAGTATCATAGCTGTCAAAATGAAATATAGTCTGTGAGAGGGTTGTCTAGGAAAATGAAGAAAAGTGAAAAAATCTCTGAAACAAGATGAAAAGAACTGGCTTTTTCCTTTGGACATAACAACGGGTCTTTTTTTTTTTTTCACACAAGTGTGTTAAGAAATCTTTGGATTTATAGATTAAAAGTTAGAAATATCAACTGATAAATTACTACACCTTTCTAAAATGAAAGTTTTAAATGCTATTGAAATATCAGCAGTGAATGAGTAAGTAATGATATTTATACATTGATTATCTTACTTTCAATATACTTGTTTACTTGATCTTGAATTTTAAAAATATAAATTATATTTAAAATAGAATATATGCTCTCATTGTTAGGGTATAGGCCAAGCTGCCATAAAAAGATCTTAAAATTCAAGAGCTTACATGAAATAGGTATTTATCTTTCAGATAACAATTTTAAGGTTAGGAGATAGAAAATAGCTCAGATTGGGTGCAGTGGCTCCCGCCTGTAATCCCAGCTACTCTACTCAGGAGGCTGAGACAGGAGAATCACTTGAACCTGGGGAGTGGAGGTTGCAGTGTGGCAAGATCGCATCACTGTTGTCCAGCCTGG
>NW_012117077.1:2463242-2482314 GCF_000951035.1 Colobus angolensis palliatus
AAAAAAAAAAAAAAAAAAAAAAAAAAAATGTAGATAGCTCAGCTCTAGAACGCACTGTCACCTAGGTGCTGTTCTCATTTGTATGGCCAAAGCTGGCCAGCGTCCATCCTACAGCCTGTTGGAAGGAAAAATAAAGATAAGGAGGTGCAAGGCAAGCAATTTTATTATAAGAAAAATACCCATGAAATTGCATACTTTGCTTTTGACTCACTTTGCACTATAAGAATTTAGTTGTATAGTCCTTCCTAATTGCAAGACAGGCTGAGAAATACAGTCTCTAGATGGGAAGCTATGAGCCTTGTTAGAAATGGCCAAAGTGGCAGAAAGAAGGGGAAAGTAGGTACTGGGGGATAATCATCAGCTTCATATAGATAAGATTAAAATTAAATAGAGGAGCTTAAAATGAAAGAAATAATTTCATTTTCTCTTTTCCATTCCTTTAGTCCTCCTGTTAATATTTGTGTGATTTCAGATATTTTTATACTCATGAAAAATATATGTTATGGTATTTTCTCCTTTTAGAAAGTGTACCTTAACCTGCACACTGTTTTGTGCTCTGTTTTGTTACTTTCACATCTTAGAAATATTTCTTTATCTGCACACATATATGTTCTTTCTCTTTCTTACCACAGCTGTGCATTGTTGAATTGCATGACTGAATAACAACTTATTCAGTGTGTTGATTTGGGATATTTTGGTATCTTCACAATTTTTCTTTTTCTGCCCTCTCTTATGATCAATTTTACAATGAAATTCCAATATGTACAACTTTGCATAAGTATATACACATATCTACATACATTTCTTTTCTTAATCTTTATTGGATGCAGATACATTCCATAAAATACACTCATTCTAAGTGTACAATCTAATGAGTTTTAGTAACATGCAATGATTATGACAACACAGGTTTTGAACATTTTTTATCATCAATAAGAAGTTCCCCTGTGCCCCTTGCAGTGAATTTCTGATTGTATTCAGCCTCAGATAACTATCTATTTGTTTTTTGTTGCTATAGATTTTACTTTTTATAAGTTTCACATAAATGGATTATATAGTATAATGCTTTTTTATTCTGGCTTCTTTAATTCAGCATAATTATTATTTATTAAACTTTTAATTTTGACTTTTTTATTTTTAGAATTTTGACAATTTTAGACTCACAGAAATGTTGTAAAATAATGTGGAATTGACATGCCTCTAATATTAACAACTTCATGCCACCGTACAGTTAGCAAAACTGGGAAATTCACAATATTGGAATGGTTTAATTTCATGCATCTTGTATTTAATAGAATGAATCAAAGCTATGGCAACATTCAAGTGGTTTTATTTCAGTAATTACAGCATATGATCTTACAGAAAAGTAATAAATTATTGTTTTAACAGCAGAATAATAAACAGAATGTTAATTCACTAATTCTACTTGTCATTTTTTTCCTTCCGATATAATGCTCAGTCTTGAACCATAGCATACACCATTTTGAAGAGACTGAAGATGTCTTTAGATAATAGCAGTACTCATGTTGATTCTAAAGAACATATCCATTTTGTTCCAGGTCTCTCAGTGTAGCTCAGCAGTACGTAACATTCTATTCCCATCATGCAAAAACTGTGTAATTAGATGGCTTATTTCTAAAGATGGGAAATTAATTATTTTTTACCTTCACTAAAACTCCTAGATGACACACTTTTTAGATAAATATTTGGTTACTGATTTGTAGATGGACAATTCAGGCTGACTAGAATAACGTTGAGTATAATTATTTTGAGATTCATTCATATTGTTGTATATATTCTTAGTTCCTTACTACTGCTGAGTAGCATTTCATTGTATGGATATACCACAGTTTTGTCTACATAACAAGTAATAAAGAAGAAACAAAACTTGACTTGAAATCATTTTATCAAGAAATAATGATGACTACCATTTTGCAGTATATCTCTTGAGACAATTTTCTTTGTCTACATATCTACTTATGAATATTTAGTACTCTCCCTCCAAACACAATGATATCATACATGGAGTTTGTAATGTACTTTTTAGTTTAACAAAATATAATGAAAACTTTTCCATTTAAATGAGTTTAGACCTTTTTTCATATTTTAAATATTTAAGAGATGCTTAGTAATCATTATCAATTCATTACTATTATATAAATATCCTGATGAAAATCTTTGTAATATTGCAAGGTCTCAGTATTATTGTCTTAATGTGAATTTGTGATTCACGCTTATAGTAGTATATGTTAGGCTTTATTAAATATCAAAAAAAAAAAGAGTAAGTCTCATTGCTGGCCAACTGGGGAATCCAAGGCTAATGAAAATATTGAAGTGTCTCTCACTAGCTTATGTCTATTTTTACCAGTACAGGTTAAAGAAGAAAACAACATGTGTTAACCCATGTGTACATGCACATGAGCCTATACACATATTTACCCACCTGAAAGACCTTTATAAATAATTAAAAATTCAATTCCTTTACTTTCCATTTTTAGAAAAAAAATTAGGCTATTTAAATCTACTCCTAGTTAACCATAGCTAATGGAACATGACAAGAGTGAAGCCTGGGACAAGTCCCTTGGGCAAGAAGCTACAGATATATGGAACACGAAGAAACTAAGTCACTTCTTAGTCAGGGACAATTACACTAACACCTAAGAAAAATAGCATTAGACTTGCTTGACAGTTGGAATCTAGTAAAGAATCATCAAAAATGCTGTACGCTAGGTTCATGCCTGAGGCAGATGACCTGGTTGACAAGCTTGCCCAAGCTAACTATATTTATGCTTCAGATCAGTGTAAGTGGAACTAGCAGCAGTTCTCCTTAACTAGTCATGTTAAAATTGTTGACAGACTTTATGCCTGTTTTTCAGCTGCATAACTATTCATCAGTGGGATGAAGAGAGAAGTTCACGTAAATTGATTAGAATATGGGCATCTTCCTTCATTTGGAATTGTAAGGATATGTGAGCTTTCTTTTCTTTTTTAATATTTGCTAGTTGTTTCTCCAGTAAGTAAAACTTCCCAACAAGAGCTAATCTTTTTTATTTAAAAAGAGAAATTAAACTGCATAATGTATCTGTCAGTTCTAAGGATTATGCTATGCGAGTTGTAAGCTACATATCTAGGTCACATACTTCTGTCAGGAAAAACAAGTTTCAGTCAAAATTTGGAGAGTCAAGTTCTATAAAAATATACTCAATAAAAATATAAACCCTTAACCAATAGTTGGCCTTGAAGTTTAAAATTGTGACATCAATTAAGTTTATGTTTGACATTAATTAGGTAGCTTCTCATCTCTTGTAGAAAAGTATTTCAATCATTTTTTTCCTGAGAGTAATTAGATTTTTGAATAATCTATAAATTACCTTACAAGCTGGCTTTCAAAACCCTTCAAACATATGTCTGGTCATGATTTTGCTATATTAGGATTTGGCTTTACTTCCTCATTTCTGAGGGAAATAATAATTCTTTACCTATTGAAAGTGAAAATGATAGTCTTATCAGTTATATCAACTCATACGTAGAAAGAAGTTTGAAGTAGCTTGCGTGATATGTGCCAGTAGTATCTATACCATATTTCTCTTTGGAAAGGACTTGGATTGGCTCTTATGAAAAACAAACAAAATCCTGCTTATGTTTTATCACCAGATCCTCAACTTTTCTCTCACTTCTGGAGATAACTTTATGTTTAAATTATGACCCCCTTCTCCTGAGAACCAGAAGTCACTACATCTATTATCCAATTGCTTCTACAATTTTTCTAGTCAGGTACTGCAAACTCAAGAAATACTTTAAGATCTGACTGCTGCCCCCAAATATATAGGGTTGTAGTCTTGCTATTTTCTTTTTATTCACTAGGTGACATAATAGATGCAGCCTTTCAATATCTGTTAAGGTGTAGGTGTCTGTGTAACATATTTTATAATGTGTGATACTCTGAGTTATGTTTGCTAATGGAACTTCAAGTGCAAATATACTGATGGAGCAATGGCTCCTGAGGATTTATTCCTAACTGCCCACTTCAGTGTTTATGCTTTGCGTCTTGGAGCTTGTATAGAAATATAATGATTGACCAAGAAAATACTAATTTTCATTTTGCTACACAATTTCACAGTGATTCAAATGAGAAAAAAAATACAAGAAAAACACAAGGGATATTGACCAAAAATGAATTTTTGTGAGTGACTAATCTGCTTTGCCAAATTTGATTGAAACATAAAAGCAAAAAATGTGGAGAGACCAGTAAATGTTACCATAGATTTTATCAGGGTTTCCTTGGGGATGGGACTGAAATCACTCTTAATCTCTTGCTACTCATAAAGCTCATTCTTTAAAATCAGTGTAATGTGATTGCAGAAACACTTGTTACTCTTTACTAGCTCCTCTTATTTTTAATTATAGCTCAATAAGGTTATGATTTAAAGAAAGCTTACAATCGTGGAAGCGGAAGGAAAAGAAAGCACCTTCTTTCACAGTGGTAGGAGAGAGGGTGAGTGCAGGGAAACGTCCACTTTTAAGCCATCAGATCTCAAGAGAACTCATTCCTTATCACAAGAACAGCATGGGGGAAATCACCCCCATGATCCAATCACCTCCCACCAGGTCCCTCCCTGGAGATGTGGGGATTCCAATTTGAGATGAGATGTGGGTGGGGATGCAGAGCAGAACCGTATCAGCCCACACGCTTCCCACTTCACTAAGATTAAAAGTCAAAGCCCTTAGAATGGTCTGCAGGGTTTTACAAGATGCTGCAAATTTCTGTAAGCCTATAAGGTACTCCACCGTCAGTATACTCCCTCCAACACAGGTCTTTATCTGTCTCCGCTCTTCTCTTGCTGTGATTCTTCCTGAGTACTAATTCTAAGCATGCTTGCTTTCGTACTATTTTTGGAACAAGCAAGATATCAGTGTTTTGCCCCATGGTGATTCTCAGCCCTGGCTATGTCACCTCATTCAGGACTTTGCTCACCTGATTGAGAGAGAGTAATTTCTTGACTATCTGAATTTGAATGAAAACCTGACACTCCCATCCCCATTGGTTTGGCATTCTCTATGCGCTCTCCTTGGTTATTTTCTCACTACAGTACTTATTCGCATCTAACATACTTTGTATTTTACCTGCTTATTTAATTTATTTTCTATCCTCTACCATCAGAATGTAAATGCATGAGGACTGAGGTCTTTCTGTTTATTCACAACTACTGGAAGCGTGCCCGGTATTTTACAGACGTTTAGTAAGTATTTGATGACTGGGATAATGTAGAAACTGTACACTGACTAATCTAGACTAAGGAAGCTAAAAGTATCTGGTTTATTTTCTTATAATTTTTATTCCCGCCACCCCACAGTATTATTGCTGAATAAGAGCAGGGATCTTCTTTTATGTTCTCTGATGCGTACCCAGAAAATGGAGAACACCTAGTATGTGGCAGCTGCATGCATGACACATTCAGCTTTGTTAGTTATGAGACTCAAAGATCACAATAGTCATTTTCATATTTTTGAAATAATCTTTATTAACTAATGTCAATTTTAAGAGAACACATTTAATTGCCTGTGATTCAATTAGAGATTGGAGCATGTTGAAGAAGGAATTCCTATCCTGTTGCTAATCCGTAAGATTGAGGACTGAAGAGACCTGACGCTTTCTAAATCTTGCCTGCATTTTATTCTATAAAGAAGAGACACATGCCGAGTAGACAAGTATCAGTATCCAGGAGCTGTTCTTTTACGGAAAATACTTTTTCTTTACACTGAATACTGTGGGTGGTAATGAGGAATTTATGCATGCATGTGGTGGCAGATACAGGGGTGATCAAGTGGATGAGGAAGAAAGAGATGGGGGCTATTGAAAGATACAAACTTTGTCACTGGGAGGCAGATTCAGGTTATCTAATTAACTTTTCCACTCTGGCTGGTAGTACTATGAAAGGAACTGCATTTTCTTTCTTATTGTTGGTAAAGTATTTACCTAGAGGTCAGAGAAAAAACATTGACGTCATTTGGTAGTGTGTGTGTATATTTGCACATTGCACTGTACGAATGTCACTTATTGATGCTTTATACTTTTTTATATTTTTGATTCATTATAATTCAGTTCCCTTGTTCATTTCTTATATTCCTTTGAAATATATTTATTTAATGATAACATATATCTAAATGATAAAGAACAAACCCTGGTATAAATTTTGTTTTGACATAAAATAAAATCGATGTAGGTCCAAAGTTTAAAATGAAGAACTAAAGCTTTAATCTTTAGGGGAATTTAAGGTGGCCACATATTTTTAATGTATTTAATACTATAAACAGTGGCCTACAACTGAAAAACATTGATTTGGAATTGTGCCTTAATTCACAATATGTTTCCTGAAACTTTTCAAACTGTTTTTCTTTCAGTTAACTAGATTAATTTATTATATTATAACTTCTTTACCATTCTCACATTAGAAGATTGATCAGAAAAAAATTGGTTTATTAAAACAATGATGAGGAAATAGAACCTACTAATACAAGGAATTAGGTCGCATTTTTCACATCTATAAGACTCCACCAAACACTGCCTAAAATAGATGTGTATGGAAAAGAATATCTCTATTTATTTTGGTTACTAGTACTATACATAATGTATATTTATATAAGAAGTTTTATACATATATACATACACACACATGTATGTCTATCTATCTATATCTGTCATCTGTCTATATTTTGTGGACTAAAATGTTTACACCTTTACATCCATTACAGTTTCCCCAGAAGCAAACAGATAAATAATTGGAAATCAGTTTAAAAATATTCTAACTTCATACAAAACTCAAATGAGCAAAGCAAAAAGCAAATGCAGATTTGATAAATAAATAATTTTTTTAAATAATAGAAGTACCAGTACTCCAACTACCTACATTTAAGTGAACTGTTAAAGTGTACCAGGACATTTAAGGTGTATCTCATTCTTTGTGGGAAAGTAGAATTAAATTTGAAAAAATAAAAATTTAAAAATTCAAGTAAAAAATTGATATGTGGAAATAACATTTTTTGTAACCTAAACTTTGATGAAAGTGGACATTTTTAAATTCTTTATATTACTATTATTTCAATTTTTTAAAAATTATACTTTTCTGGTGGCCTTTAAGAGTTATAGTTTGCCCATTGCACTTCAAGTAAAATGTAGTTTTTATCAGTGCAATAAAGCATTTTCAAAGCAATTAATTTGCATTAATCCATTTGTATTTTTGATGCTGCTAGTGAAATCTTATTTGGCAGAGTGTCAGCCAATTCACTCCAAAATTCATAATTTTCTTGGGACATGAGTTATAGATATGAGCTTACCTAAAATAAATGTATGGTTTCTCATGATAGCTGGGTAGTATCTCCACTGAAAACCATGTTTACTAAGTAAGCTGTTATTTGAAATAACATTTCCTTGTTATCTCAGGATAACACTGTAAATTATATGTATTATTCAGAATACTAAACAAATATTTTCAGGAGCTCATCAAGCACCTGACTTACAGCTCTGAAATTGTCGCAGTGTTACTCCGAGAACAAATCTTGTTTGTGTATATATTATGAAATTAGACTACACCAAGCCCACAGGCAGATACAATCATTCTTTCAACTGTACAATAAATCCTGCTGCTCTGAAAAGATTGAAAGCCTATTTGCATTTGTCAGAGGTAATGAAATGCATCTTAATAGACTCAAATATGCAGCTTTAATAAGTATCAGCCAAATATAACCATTTGCTGGATGTCATCAGGTGGGCTCCTAACATGAAGCTTTGTTTCTCCAGTTGGCTCTTGTTTAGTTTTCCTGTTTGCACAGCAGCAAATGTGAAGCATGACACTTGCGGGTAGATTGAGCTTCAAAATTATTATCAGGTAGAAATAAACAAGAATCACTTGTTTAGTCAGCAAATAAATGCTTCAGAAAAAAAGCCTATATTACGCTAAGGCTTTTGGATCTACTGTTAGCTTGATAAGTAAAAATGCCTTTTTTGCCAAGTCTCTGTAATCTCAGGAACAACAACAACAACAAAATAAATGGAATATGTGTTCCAAGAAAGTTTGCATGATTACTTTTAATTATGCAAAGTTCTTGACATACAACTCTATGGACAGACATCTGGCTTGGAAAGTTTTTCTTTAACAGAAGTTGACATTGGGAAATTTATATTTTCTTTTTTCTCAGATTTCTCTAAAGAGTTTTAAAATTTCAGATAGATCCACTGTATAAAAAATACTTTTTTTATACCACAGTAGACTAAGGGCAATTTCAGAATTAGTATCCTAGCATCACTCATAAAATACCAGTTGGAAATGTATATCCAAAAGAGAAGAGAACCTACATCCACTCCAAAAATACAGCTAGCATAAGATTTGACTTGGAAGCTTTGCATGCCTATTTGTTCCAAACAGTGCTTGAGCAGCCTAAACACAATAGCATAAATAAAAATAAACGTCCTTCAGAATAACAAGAACATCATGTTCATCACACCTGGATTCATCCTCATCACAGCTGATGTGTACAGGAATGATTAGAAATCATATAGATACTGATGAGGAGTAAGAGGAAGTTATTTAAAATTCGGCTGCACCTTGTGCTCAAAATATCTCCATCAGCTTATAGTCACTCTTATAAACAATTTAGGAAACCATGTTTTTTATACAGAAAAAGCTTAATTTTATGAATATTTTAGATACATTTATCCAGATTGAAATTTTTGAAAATGCAAGCATAACATTTTCTTCTCTATTTCATAACAGGTGTAACTAAAAAGTGAACACAAAAAATCCAACACATGTTAGTTAGAAAATATACATTTTCTCTATGAAGATAACTCTCATGTTAGTTCATCATCTTTTCAGAACATCATACTAATAATTAGGACATGAATCTGTTTTTTAATAATATAACTTGATCATATCTACCATATTCCAAACCTATAAAACCAAAAATCAGCAAAAAGAACCCGGCTTGCAAATACTTCAAATCCTATCCTTTATTGACAATGAATCAACATCACTGTCGTTTGATGGTACGGTATGAAACACAAATATCTAAGTAAATGCTGATTATCTGGTAAGCTGTCATCTCTTAGACACAAAGGTAGTTTACATTTAGGCACCAAAATCATAACATTGACTTCACTCAAGTTTAAACATGTCCATTTAAACATCAGTCGAAATGAGAATTACATCAGAATTATATATTATTGGTCAATAAATAATAAATGAATGAATGAGAATGATCTATGAGTTAATTAGCTAAACAATACAAGTTTGCAAATAATTTACAGGTATATATAATACTGATTTGACTCCTATTTAATCACCAGCTTTTTTCGTGTTTACTAGATAGATTTACTGTTTGATATACAGGTTCTTAAAACTTTTTTTTTCTATTTTTATTACAAGTACCTTTTAATATTCTTATGACTGGCTGTCTTCTGCTGCTGGTAGAAATGTGTCTGATTGCTGTGGTGTGTGCTGTAAAATCCTTTTTGAGTGGAATGTTGGCTTCTATCAGTCTTTTCCTTAAGTGTCTATTCTATTTTTCTTTTTCTAATAAAAGGCCTAGCTGGGCTGATGATGTTGCCATTACATTGCTCTTTTCACCATCCTGTTTCTGACTTTCCGTTAGCACAGATACACCTTCTGTAACATTGCTGAGTAAAGGCATGCTCCTCTGGCTCACCCGGAATACTGTAATTTGTCTTTTTGTCTATTGACCTTTGTGTTTTGAACACTGGAGTAGTATCTCCTGACTTTGGTTTCTCTGATATACACTGACTTCTAAGTTACTCTGTGACCCGTGTTTCCATCTGCCTAAACACAGTTTTCATGTGCCTCCTCCTGAGTTGTATGGTTACTGGGTCAATCATTTATGATTTTTCCAGTCTTGAAGACCATTTTATGGGATCTTTCAATAGCTCCACTGATCAATTTGACTCAGGAAAAAAACTGCATCATGTTGTCTGCAGGCTTTCCTTTTCTCTCGTTTAAACACTTTGAAATAAAATAACTTGGGATTTCTCAAATTATGTTCCAAAGATTACTCATTTCAGGTCATCATAACCATATAATAACATAGATCGTATTAGTAGATATGATTGCATAAATTTTTCTGGGTAGTGAAGCAATTTTGTGAAAGGCTACATTAAACCAAATTAATCAGGTCCTTTTAACGTAGAATTTCTCATTGTCTTCAAGATTTGTTAAGTTTTTTTTGTGACTACGTATGAACTTTTCCAGGAAGAGCACAATGCATTTTGTGGAACAGACTTTGAGAAGTGCTTGGGTAGTTTTTTTACTCCTTGCTTTCACTCAGGATTAATACAGAGTGGACTTAAATACAGTCTGTTCTCCCCAGCTTGTTCTTCTATGGGATGATGAAAGAGGACATTCTAGCAATGAGACACAATGAAAGAGCAATTCATTACATATAAACATTCCATTCTATTTGGGAGCTTAGGTTTCATGTCTTTCTTCGTCAGCTACCGCATCTTACTTCATATCTTTTCCTCTCCTGTTGCTTCCTTATACCGGTTGTGTGTACCTGTTCTTTAAACATAGGCCACATGTGTCTTTGAGAAGACCCTGAAATACACTTCCTTCTCTGTTCTGTGGCATTTCACAAGAGCAAAATAAATGTTAAAGTCAAAAGTGCAATCGTATTAAATATTAATTATATTTTAAATAATGATAATTAAGATTGAAACAAAATAATTATTGGGTTACACTTTTCTTTATATAAAAATTCACAGTGAAATCCTGTCTCTACTAAAAATACAAAAAATTAGCTGGGCGTGCTGGCAGACGCCTGTAATCCCAGCTATTCAGGAGGCTGAGGCAGGAGAATGGCATGAACCAGGGAGGCAGAGGTTGCAGTGAGCCGAGATCATATCACTGCACTCCAGCCTGGGTGACAGTGAGACTCCATCTAAAAAAAAAAAAAAAAAAAAAAAAAACTATTTCTTTCTTGCATTTTAAAAACTGTTTTCACATATTATCTAAATCCCTAGTGAGTGTTTAGGGAAGGTGATTGAGTGGTAGCTGTTAAAATTTTTGTCATGTTTGATTCTAGAAATGACCAAATAGAAGGTTTACTCTATTCCACAAAGATTATGAAACTAGACACATTATACAAAGCAAGTATTTTAGACATTGGCCAACATTCCAAGACAGTTCTGTGATTCTTAAAGATAACTCAGGAAGTTAGCTTCACATTCACTGCATTCTGCCTGGAGCCACTTTTCAAATTGTGGTTTAAAAAGTGAAGCCTTGGTAGAGGTCAGTAGTCTCTTTGGATGGAGAAAAGCACAGATCAGCTTGAGGCTGCCCAGGCAGCTGCATTTATCAGCACATGTTACCACAGAGAATAGTCCAGGAACTAGCACGGAGGTACCCTCCAACGCTGAACTGTCATACATGTTTTAAGAATCTAAAAGTCTTGGAAGAGAACAACTACTGGTGGCTGCGAGAGGAGCCAAGATTCTGGAAGCTGAATGATGATGGGAGATGCTGGAGCTTTAAATGGGCAAGCAGAGAGGTCTCAATGAACATACTGATTATTCAGTTGAGACTCCAGAAAGACTACTGTGGGAAAGAGAGTTTCTGGGGTGCCAGTTGAGTTGGTCTCCCCTGTGTGAGACACCCATGGGAAGCCATGGGCGGCCTTTCAGGAGAAAAGTCTTATTGCCTTCATGTCTTTATGCCCTGAGAGCATTATCCCTCAGCGGCATTCCACAGGTTGCTCAGGGAGATAACACTCCCTTGAAGCAGTGGAGTATAACCAAACATCTTGGCTCCTCCTGAAACCTGCTCCCACCCGTTTCAGTCCTGATAAGTTAAAGATCTTAAGTAGTTTAGACACACGCCTTTGCTCCAGGAAATTCACAGAAACCGTCACTGCTATACATCTTATCAAATGACTCACGAGTTCTCCTTCACTGATTAATCCTTTTCCTCATCCCTTCTTCCCCTTCCCATCTGCCCTAACAACAAAGATCCTGTAGACCAATAAATTGGGTTGAGTCCAAGAGCTCTGGGCCGTGAGCAAGGCTCTGACGCTCAGGTCCCCTGGACCCGTCTTTTAAATGCTTATTCTGTCTCTTTCTAGCTCCTTTGTCTCCGCCGGACTCTGGGTACCCGCTGGGTGGTGTGGGGCTGGTTTCTCCAGCAACTACAGCTTAGGATTGTTCTTGGCCATGCTGTTGACTGACTTTTTCAAGGTCCCTAACTGAGGTCCCAAAGGCAACATCCTACCAGCATAGCCAATCACCTTCATGCTCCGAATGTACATGTCAATTATACAGGCTGACAAAATAACAGCAAACTACCTACCAACGAACCAACCAACTCACCCACAAACGAACAGGAATAATAGCTATGGAAGCTCCGATCTAAATAGCAAACCCAGGAGCATTTGGTTCTCCCGCTTTGAAGAGCAGGATTCCTGGTCCCATCGTCAGTTTTTATTTCTGTTCATCCCTTCCTTGACACTGCTAAATCCAGCCTAGGTTTTCCTTCGGCCTGTTGACTAACTTGCTAGTCTTTCCATTCCACCGGAAAACACCTCTAGAAAGGCTCCCCGCTCCCATTTCTGCCCCATAGGCATGGTCCCTGGGACCTCTAGCATGGGTTTAGCTCTATAATATCCTTAGGTACATTTCAGGCTCCTGCTTTATTGGAACAGCCACTGTCCACAGCATGTCTTGCTTCTGAAACTTTAGCTGGCCCATCAGCAACCAGAATCACAGCAAACATAACCGTTCACATTTGCATTGGTGGGTTCATCTAAGGAATTATTGAGCCAGGCTTCCTTCTCTTTGACTATTGGAAGACTTAACAACACATCTGATGCTCTTTGGATTTTGACTCATAATTATGTTGTGCCCTGGTCTATTCAAGGTCCTGATAGACCATGGCCACCGTGTTGTTGACCCTCCAAATGCTGTGCTGCTCCTCCCAGAAGGAAAAATTTCCTCCTGTCCTGATGGCCTAGGTCAATTGTGTTCTTTTCAAAATATCAGAGCACTAGAGTAAGTGGAATATTTTAATTGTGGTCATCAATGATTTGTAAAGGGAAGGAGACACACACCACTGGTGCCTCACCATACCATGTAATGAAAAGTTCATTATATGAATTTACAAGCAAAGCAGCCTTACAGCACGGGGAAGCACATGTCAAGGAGTTCCAGAGAGAGATGATGTTCTCATTCAGCTTTGCATAGTTGTATGAAATTGTACACATGAAAAAGTTGATTAGATATGTAGAATGAGAGTTTCCTGGCATCGTAAGAAAGGAAAAACCTCTGGAGCTCAGCAGGTTGTGTTAAAAACCTAGTGTGAGCTTTCTTTGAGATCATTGAGCTCATTCAAAACTACAATGTTTCTAAAAGGTGGGTGGGTAATGAGCCTCCAGAACCCTGTGCTGGCCGTGGCTCAGCCTTCTACCAACTGCCAATTCCCTCAGACTTCTTGAAAGAGAAATATAATCTCATTGTCTCCACTTTTAAATGTCTCATGTATTTTTAAACTCTGTCTATTCTGACTTGTGTATAAAAACTTCTTAGTTTAAAGACTGGAAATAGCCCCCTTGTTTGTAAATCCAAAGCACTTTTAATTTTCCTTATTTTGTTTGCTCTTTCTTGGAAATTGGTCTATTTTCTCTTTTTCAAAGTTTATTGTTTCTTTGGTTTTAAATTTTCTTTTAATTTCTATTTTTTGTGGGCACATGGCAGGTGCATATGTTTATGAGGTACATAAGATGTTTTGATACAGGCATGCAATCCTTTGGCTTTATGTTTATGAGGTACATAAGATGTTTTGATACAGGCATGCAATCCTTTGGCTTCTATTATCTAAGTCTTACTTTCTGTCATTCTCTCCTCTCTCCCTCAGTTATTCCCCTATATTCTCAGTATGTCTTTTAGTCTCAAATTCTTTTCTTTTATACTTCTCTTTGTTTGTATTTTGGAATAATGGTATTCATTAAAGTTCAGGAGATAGATCTCTTCTCTTCCTTCTCTTTTAAGTGATAATATTTACTCTGATGGATTAATAACTCTCTATATGCGTGTGAATCTCATACCTGTAAACCCATGTCCGGTCTACCTCATAGTCTCCGGACATATACCTACCTATCTCATGTGTCTAAAACTTGGATGCACCATTTATTTCTTCGACATTAAACCTGTAACTTTCTTGGTGTTCTTTTGCCCTACAATTTGCTCTTCTACTTAGTAACAAAAAATAAACTTCTTGTCAATTATATGTCCCTTCTGCCTCTCCACCATGTGAAATGATTACTAAGTCCTATTGATTTCAATTCCTCCATATATTTCAAGTCTGTCACTTTTTCTGCACCTGCCTGAATCAGGTTCTCATTAATATCTTGTTTATGGAAAAGAACCTTATAATGGAATTCCCTAATTTCAGAATTATTCCCTTCTAAACCATTTTCAGTGGTTTAGCTGGAAAGATTATTTTAGAAATAAAAATATTCTTGTTTAAAATCCTTGAATGTTTCCTCAGTGGTCTGCTAGGGAAGTGTACACATTTCCAAGCGTGACCATGATACTTCACGACACAGATCCAGCCTGTCTCTCCATGCTGCTTCTCTTGCTATGACTTAATATTTGTTCTCCAACAACATTTCAACCTCTGATTTCTTTCATCACACACACACACCACACACTCCCTTATGTTCTGTGCAAAAGACTATAAACAGCTCCATCTACCTAGAGAGGCTTCCTCCTGCCCTGTCCCTTGGGCTAGGTTAACTCTTACATGATTTTCAACATTCAGTTCATGTTTTACCTTCTTTGGAATGTCTTTATCTTTTTCCCTATGTTAAAATGTATTTATTTATTCATTTTTCTATTTTTAAAGATTGTTTTGGTTACATAGTAGGTGTACATATTTATGGGGTACATGAGATGCTGTGATACAAGCATGCAATGTGAAATAATCACATCATGAAGAATGGGGTATCCCCTCAAATATTTATATTTTGTGTTAAAAACAATCCAATTTCATCCTTTCAGTTGTTTTAAAATGTACAATTAAGTTATTATTGAATAGAATCACCCTATTCTGCTATCAAATAGTAGATCTTGTTCATTCTTTCTATTTTTTGTACCCATTAACCATCCCCACCTCCCCCCAGGCTCCCAGTACCCTTCTCAGCCTCTGTTAACTGCCCTACTCTCTATGTTCATGAGCTCACTTGTTTTGAGTTTTAGATCTAACAAACAAGTGAGAACATGCAATGCTTGTCTTTCTGTGCCTGGCTTGTTTCACTTAACATAATGATTTCTAGTTCCATCCATGTTGTTGCGAATGACAGGAATGCCCTTCCTTTCTTTCTTCCTTCCTTCCTTCCTTCTTTCCTTCCTCTCTCTCTCTTTCTTTTTGAAAGAGTCTCACTCTGTCACCACATTGGAGTGCAGTGGTGCCATCTTGAGTCACTGCAACTTCCGCCTCCTGGGTTCAAGCAATTCTCCTGCCTCAGCCGCCCGAGTAGCTGGAATTACAGTCATGCCCCACCACGCCCAAGTAATTTTGTATTTTCAGTAGAGACGGGGTTTCTCCATATCGGTCAGGCTGGTCTCGAACTCCCGACCTCCTGTGACCCACCTGTCTCGGCCTCCCAAAGTGCTGAGATTACAGGCGTGAGCCACCGTGCCTGGTCTGGAATGCCTTTCTTTTGACATCATGTATACCGTGTGCTGTATTAAATAAGTGAAGTGAAATTTTCGGCTTAGTTTCCTAATACATAAAGTGGGAGTGGCAGTGTACTAATGAGGATATATTAATAAATTGATAAATATAAGGTATGTACCTTGAGTAAATAACTTTGCCTACTTTTAATGAGCTTTTCACATACCACAAATAGTAATACATTTTGTATGGGAATTCAATGAAAAAAATCTTTGCTAGTTTAGTGAAAAGATCAACACATAGGCCAAGTGTGAAAGTTTAGCTTAAATGGTTTTTCATGAGGTAATATTATGTACTCCATCCACGTTTTCTCAGAATCTGGCAGAATCAAGGGTAAAATTTATGTATTACTTTGATAATTAGTTACCTTTTGCTATTAAAATTATTCTAAATTTGCACATTTCTTTTTCTAATTTCATATATCTCCCATCACAATTGCAATTATTTTGTGTTCTCGGGATTTATTCTGTTATTACGTTTATCATTCTGCTATTTTGTATATCCTATTTCTTGGGTCTCACATCTCTAGGGCAGCCTTGTAATTTCTATTATTTGTATATAACGGAAGTGGGATTTTTATGACCTCTCATTTTGAGGTTTCTAATATTGCCAAAGGAGTGTTTTATTTTTACCTTTCTAGGAAAAACTGTGCTGCAATGTGTTGATCTTATTTGAATTAATGTCTTTTGCAGTAACATAGATGGGACTGGAGGCTATTATCGTAAGTGAAATAATTCAGAAAGTCAAATACTGGATGCTCTCATTTATAGGTAGGAGATAATGTATACACAAGAACATAAAGAGTGCAATAATAGACACTGGAGACTCAGAAGGGTGGGAAGTTGGGAAGGATGTGAGGAGTGAAGAATTACCGAATAGGTACAATGTACCTTATTGGGGTGATTGTTTACACTAAAAGCCCAGACTTCACCACTACACAGTATGTCATTGTAACAAAACTGCACCGTACCTCCGAAATCTATAAAAATAATAGTGAATCTTGTAGGTAGTCTCATTGCTTATAGAGCCATTAACCCTAACACCTAAGTCTTTGTTTTTGCACAGGGAAAATATGGAACTCTAATTTCAGATGAAGGGATTTCAGCTGGTCAGTAACTCTGTGACCCACTCAGAAGAGAGAACACCCTCTCCTCTCCCTCCTGACAAACCCGATGAGGTGACTCTGTGTGAGGGATATATTTGACTCGGCTTCTCCTAGAAAGAGATGTTGACCTCATCTGCAAGCGACTGTGTGCTTTTGCTTTTAAGCCTCATTTACTATTTTCTCTTTGTTCTTTCTTCCTTGTCATAAGGCTTGACTCCTGAATCACATGCCCCATATTCATTGCTTGGTATAAACAACAGATCTCATCAGGACTGTGTTTCAGCAGGGAGGTGTTCCTACTTATTTTATTGTCTGTCATCAGTCAAATGAAAGAAAGAGTTTCTTATTGTCAAAAATGCAACATTTTGTGGTAACAAAGTTGAAAGGAATTTTAGCATCTGCAAATGGCTTCTAGTTACCTTAGGGTCTCTACAGAATGAAAGTAACAATTCTCATACCTCTGTTTGTGTGTGCACCGGTGTGTGCACATACCTACGTATATTGTCATGTTTTGTTTCCAGAAAGTGTTATGTGAATAAATGAACATCACCAATCTGGTTCATTTTACCTATGAATAAACAGGTCGATTTATGGCATACTGGAGCATAGATCCATGTCTCTGTTCTCCTTGCCCAACACGTCTTCCGCCACACTATGTTGTCTCTGATAGCTGTATCCTTTGCAAGAAGGTCCAACTTACATTTATGTGATGTCAATTATCCTGGCAGCTTCTCTGCAATGGGCAGCCTGGTGTCTGTTCCTTGACGATATGTTGAGTGATATTTGCCAGAAGGGAGCTTTATCAGAAACAAAAAGGCAAGGGATGTGCTAATTCACCCGTTACCATAATCCATATTCCCATAATGTACCTCGAGGACTTTGTCGCGTATTTTTACCTAGAAACCTTTGGCACATGTATCAACTCTGGGTCAGTGTACCCGCTCCACTGACATCCCTGCATCACCTTGGATTGCACAAAGGTACAATTAGCCTATAGGCTGCATGTGTTCTAATTTTGAATTATGAATCTCAAGTGGAGCTTATTTTGCCAAATTTGACTCTGTGCTCAGATTCTGGCTTGACGGTTTCTAGGAAGCTTCGTGGTTTCCCTTACTGGGAAAGAAAATTATATGAGATTTGAGGAATTTCTGCATATGATCCAGACAAAATTGAGGTTTCAGACCTCTATATGGGTGAGCCTTTTGGTGAGCCAGGTTTTACTGAAGCAAGGGTATCTTCTATTCTAAACTTCAGGTTTAGGATTTAGGGTCATAACTTAATACTTGTCACTGAACTAAAGACATTGTCTCTGATTCATGGTCACCAGTGTAAAATTCCAAGAGGTTTTCTTTCAAGCTGTCTGAATCGAGGTTGATGACACTGTGCATATCCAGGTGCTGATGGATCTTTCCAGTCACTTGCCAGTATACTCCCATTAAGCACTGCTAGCACTTGGAAAACTGAGTATTATTAAGGATAAAGACTTCGAGGGTCCACCTTACCCAAACACAGTTGAAAGAATGACTTTCCTGAGGGATAGTGCTGTTCTTTATTAACGGGGGTTATATTTGTATTAACCATTGACATTCATTCGTCTCCTAAGTTTTCTGGAACGTGAACTATTTTATAAATTAAATACTAGATTTCAAGACTAATATGATCAATATGTATGTTTTCTTCTCCCTGAACAAACTTTCCCTCCCTCCCTTCCTCCCTCCCTCCTTCCTTCCCTTTTCCTTCCCTCCCTCCCTCCCTCCCTCCTTCCCTTCCTTCCTTCCTTCCTTCCTTCCTTCCTTCCTTCCTTCCTTCCTTCCTTCCTTCCTTCCTTCCTTCCTTCCTTCCTTCCTTCCTTCCTTCCTTCCTTCCTTCTTTCCTTTTAAAGGGTTTTGCAATCAGTTTGTATTTCAAAGGATTAGCTATGGTATCTGTACATATTTCTACCAGAGCCTGAGCCAACCTTGAGTGTTTTCAAGAGTGAATGTGTTTTGTTGTTACAAATCAAATAATGGTAAGCTTTTGTCTTATTGAGTGAAATTTATGTAATCTGTTCTAATAGATGACAGGGATTATATGGTCAAATGAACTCTTTTTGATCCTTAACCCTTAGCTTAGCCTGCTTGGTAACTAGAGGTTTGAGATACTACATCTTAAGCAGGGAAATTATTCTTTCACTAGAATTCTATTAAAGTTACAAAATGGCCGGGCGCGGTGGCTCAAGCCTGTAATCCCAGCACTT
>NW_012117077.1:2482481-2485321 GCF_000951035.1 Colobus angolensis palliatus
TTGAGTTTAAAATTAATAAATAACTCCAACCATGCATGGTGGGACTGGAAATAGGGAAGGAATGAGGTTGTGCCTATGGTGTTTATGGGGTAAAAAGAGCATGCATATTTTTAAATTTTAAAAATGTGGGTTTGAATTTCAATCAGGATAATCTTTGAGAGTTGATAAACCTTTTGGAGCTTTAAATTCCTCATCAGAAAAAATGGATTTGACAGTCCCTATATATTAGAGTTATTTTAAAGATTTACTATTGTATGTTGCATAGTGCCTTTAGAAGATAATTAATACTAGCTTCCATCTCTTTCCTTTTCCACAAAATTTCTTCCTTTACATAAGACATGCATTTTACTCACACTACTAAAACACGAATCCATGAGATAATACTGCCTAGGGAAGGTAGGTTTTGTAGATTGACTTAGACCTATATCAGAACCAAAGAGACATTTGGAAAGCCAAGATTTTATTTTCGGAGAATAAATATATTTTATTACTAATTGCCGCAGGATTGCTCCAGCCAGCAGGCTCTCATCTGAGTTCCTACAGCATACTTCTGGATAGACTACAAGGGTTTAAATCCACATTGCACCACTTTCTAGCATATGATCTTAAAAAGGTAATTTATCCTTTCTCTGCCTCAGTTTTCTTACTGTAAAATATCATTTAATGACAGTACCTTTCTCAGTAGAGTTAGTATGAGGATAGAATGTGCCTAGCTCTTTGAAAATGGTAAAAAGGTGATTTGTTACATTTTGTACTACGGTAACACCAACTTGGCCATGTGTCTGTTTTTCCAATAGATGCAGATGGATGTCCTCCTGTTCTGGCCACCGCTACATCAGCAGCCTTGCTGAATATGTGATGTAGTGAGTAGTAGAGGGAGGTTTAGGCCAGTTCATGGCCACTCCCTTGAGATTTCATACTTCAGAAAACAAGTAACAATAAAAGAAGGGGTGCTACTGACAGATTAGATGTGTTTCTTTGAGAATCAATGATAAACAAGAAGGTATCTCATCCACGATACCTACATTCCCTCTTTCTACAATTTCCATCTTTTGTTAGTTTGCTCTAGGACATCTATTGACAGGAGCAATGGCTGACATGACTCATGTTAGTATAAATTGCAGGGTCAGAGAAGTGAAGCAATCCCTCACTTTTCCCACATGTGATGAAAAAGTAACCATGCAAGCATGGGATGATTACAACTTGGTTATGTTCAGCCCCCAGTGGTCTTTCTGTACTAATCATTAGTATACCGGGAAATGTGACTAGTAGAACGTCAAAATACAATTAAACTTTTTGTGCGTTTCTAGTATAAATACACAAGCAATATAATGTTTACAATGGTGAAGAAAGAGGATTGTTATCTTTCATCAGCAGCCAGGGATTTAGAAAGGTGATGTGTGAAAGGTAAAAAGATAAAAAGTAAATTCTCATTTATCAATAACTTAAATTAAACATATATGTACAGAGAAGATACCTATGTAAAAATATAAGTACATGGACACATATAGAAACACACACATATCTGAATAAGTTTTTAACTGATAACAGGGTGGGTTTTGATGGACAGTACTTCAGAGGTTACTAACTAGAAGTAATGAGGCTGAAACTAGTAAGAATTTAAATGACTCCTAAAGTTTATATAAACTGTTAGTGGCAGACCAGGTTTTAAAATTCACTCCTTGATTCCATTAGGTCCTAGAGCTTAGTCCATTAAGCCATGCTACCTCCATTTAAAACCTATTACGAGATCTTTTACATGCTTAGCATTCAGTGTTTGAAGTAACTAAATGCAACACAACTGAAGTGGCATATTCCTGGATAGATGCACACATATTTGCATATATATCTCTACTCTTTTATTTGCCATAAGTTTTAAGCTTATAAATTAATAATGGTCCTATAAAGCTAAGGATTTCTTTTTATGTTGTTAAATGCTGTCTTCTGTGATTATTTCCAGAGTGACTGATGTTAATTTTGCAGCCTGTGTAGGCTGAACTGATATCTCTTAAATCGCAGTGCTTGATAAAGGGAGGAGGTTAATAAGGCACGGGTCATTACAATTGCAGACCCATTCTAATTTATACTATTGGCTAACGGGACTCAGCAAATAAGAGTCTGTGAATTGGAAAGTGAAATGGCTTGATTAAAAACAACGAGTTTTATGTGTTTTGGAACCACACAGAGAGAATGATAATTTTGATGTCATCTATCCCTGATAGGGAAACTGTCAATACAGAAAACAGAGGATTGCTTATGAATAACTTTTGGGAATAAGGATATTCACAGACTCATAATAAATCAGGTTCTAGTGCGGTGAACTCTGCAAGAGTGTGGCTGTGGTCTTTATCCTACAGTTTTGATGAACTATTTTCTGAAATGAAGGATACTCAGGTGGGGTATTTTTGTTAAATGGAAAATGTTAGTTTTTGTCATAATAGGATTTGACCTATAGATGAAGTACAGTTTAGTTACATTTTTTTGTGAATCAGCCCATATATATTATTAGGGTTTCTCTTTTATTAAGAAATACTGGGAACAGCAGAAGCCATGTAATTCAAGGGAACGTGAGGTTTCAAAGCACCTGCTGAGAATTATCCTTCCCCCACAAGCGCCAAGGAAAAGTAGAACTGTTGTCCCTTAGAACCATTTAGAAAAAGGTGGGGAAACTCCGTGCTTCTGTAACCCCCAAACAAGTGGGTTTACTCTGTTGACTTTTCCTGACTCCAGGAGCTTTTGATATTATCCACTGATGCTAGCTTGTAACTGTGTGTGTGTGTGTGTGGTGTGTGTGTGTGGTGTGTGTGTGTGGTGTGTGTGTGTGTGGTGTGTGTGTGTGG
>NW_012117077.1:2486338-2500145 GCF_000951035.1 Colobus angolensis palliatus
TGTGGTGTGTGTGTGTGGTGTGTGTGGTGTGTGTGGTGTGTTTGTGTGTGGTGTGTGTGTGTGTGTGTGTGTACATGCACATGAATATGTGTTTGTGTGTTGGGGGTTGGGATTGGATACACACAAGGGGATCTTAAGAAATTAATTTTGTGCTCTTCACTAAAATAAGCCTATCTTGTGGCCACATAACATACAACCCACTTAAACAGGATGCTTTGGCTGGGCGCGGTGGCTCACGCCTGTAATCCCAGCACTGTGGGAGGCCGAGGCGGGTGGATCACCTGAGGTCTGGAGTTCAAGACCACCCTGGCCAACGTGAGGAAACCCCGTCTCTACTAAAACTACAAAAATTAGCCGGGTGTGGTGGTGCACAACTGTAGTCCTGGCTAATCAGGAGGCTGAGGCAGGAGAATCGCTTGAACCCGGGAGGCGGAGGTTGCAGTGAGCCGAGATCGCGCCAGTGCACTCCAGCCTGGGTGACAGA
Source organism: Colobus angolensis palliatus (assembly GCF_000951035.1). NCBI lineage: Eukaryota > Metazoa > Chordata > Mammalia > Primates > Cercopithecidae > Colobus > Colobus angolensis. Next base: position 2,486,823 of record NW_012117077.1, read on the forward strand.
GCGAGACTCCATCTCAAACAAAAAAATGAACAAACAAAAAGAAGATTATGCTTTAGTTCTAACATTAGCAATGCTGAATAAGTGCAAAAAGAATGAAGAGAAAACACACTTTTAGGTGTGGAATGATAATCGTTTCTTAGTGTCCTCACGGTGTTAGATTAGTTTTTGTGAGGCTGTGCTGAGAAGCTCTTGCAGTCTCTAATTACAGCATTTATTAGCAGTCTTGGCTTAGTACAGAGGTACCAAAATTATATTGCTTTGGTGTTAATTCCAGGTCTGTGATACCATCTCTAGAGAGTTTGTGCAGACCATTTAGGAGACAAGAAGGATTGGGGTCCTGGGTGGGTGGTGTGGGCAGCTGTGTGTTATTTAAACCTAAAGCCATCCCTTCTATCACAGATGGTAGAAAAAGATCCACGATGGGAAAATTCAGAACTATAAACCACAGTGTTGAGAAGTGAGTCCTTTCAAAGAGGTGGACTGAGTGAAGCCTTTTCTAAAGAATGAGTCATCCGTTCTTGGGGGAGCAAAACAATGACTAATTAATGAAGAACTGAGTGTGTGTGTACCTACAGGTACAGATGTAGGTGCACACGCAGAGAGGGACAGAGAGAGGGGAAAGTGAGCACAGGGTCCCACCATGTGTGCAGCGTCAGTCAGTTCTGCCTGAGAAATCATACCGGTGGTGTTGAGAGTGATGCAGGATAACTAGGGAATAAGTGTGGATAAGCTGGGTATATAGTTCTTAGGGCATTCAAGTAGATAGTTCCTCTGGGCCACCATTGTGGAGGGTATTTAGACAAAAAGTAACATATTCAGTTGAAAATGTTTCCCACACAGGCTGCCTATCTGAAGATGATGTACACCAAAACACAAAACAAAACAAATCAATCCCCCAGTCCTTGCCTAGAATCACATTGCTTGATGTGGAACTATTCAAATCTTAGCGGTACTCGAGTAGGGATGAACCTTTGGAAATGTCACATCTGGGTAGTTACCAGTGGCAAAAATCTCTCAAGACATGATTTGATTTGAAAAGTAGAATTCTCCTTCCCCTCACCTCCTCTCTCTTCTTCTCATCCTCTTCTTCCTCCTCATCGTCTTCTTTAAATAAGTTCTCTTGTTTAGATTTCCTTTAATCAAAATATAAATATTGAGAATTGATTACTTGGTAATCATCTTACTTTAAAGAAGCCTAAAACACCTGGTACAATTCCCCTTTACCTTCCAGAGGAATCCCAACTAGAACACTTTAATTTACCAGTTATTTCTTAATTCAAAATAGTTCACTACATAAGGTAAAATTGCAAGAAGCATTTTATAAAAGTAAGCATCTTTCCTACACCATCTACCAATTCCTTTCTTTACAGAAATCCATTTTGTAGCACTTTTCTCCTAAGTACATATATGTATTTGTCTCTTTTTAAAATCTTACTTTTCTCACTAGAAATCCATGTTAATGAATGTAACATTTGAACACTTAAAAGACATACAATCATTATAAAAGGTGAAGAGAGATCCTTAATCTTATGTCAAACTCCATCACCCCTACTCGCCCCAGGTACCCTTTGGGTGCTTATTTTATATATTTCTAGGTTCTTAGAGTGGGTCTTTATGCCTTGAAATTAACACATTGATAGCTCCAGTAATTTATGTATCAACCTCAAGAAGGTTCTCTTTAACCTATCTTTCTCCTATCACTGGTTGTATTACCATTTGTATGTTGTCTTTGTTTTTAGCATATAAATTATTTCACCATTACCATAATGGTTTAGCCTTAGTTCCATATTTTAAAGGTTTTTAAGGCTCATCATCACATTTTTGTTATTTTTCAAGTATTTTTAAATTTTAACTTTTAATTTCCGAAGGTACAAGTGCAGGTTTAGTAACAGTAACGAGTTCTGACATTGAGGCGGTAATAAATAGCCAACCAAACAAAAATAGCCCAGGACCAGATGAATTCACAGCTAAATTCTACCAGATTTATAAAGAAGTACTGGTACAACTCCTACTGAAATTATTCCAAGGAATTGAGGATGAGAAACTCTTTCCTAACTCATTGTATGAGGCAAGCATCATCCTGATACCAAAACCTGGCAGCAGAGATTCAACACGAAAAGAAAACTTCAGGCCAATATCCTTGATGAACATAATTTATTTCAGTTCTACAAAGCCTATATTCACAGACGCCTGAATACTGTGTGGCTTGTGTGTGTGTGTGTGTGTGTGTGTGTGTGTCTGTGCAGGTATATTCAATTGACTATGCTGGCTTGTGATGGTCCAGGAGGGAGAAAATAAGTTATAAACAGAAAACACCAGTGGGCACTTGAGTGAGGGAAATCAGGTGTGGATTTCTAGGCAAAAACTGCCTATTTCTCTCTCTCTCTCTCTCTCTCTCTCTCTCTCTCTCTCTCTCTCTGTCTCTTTACTCTCAGGAACAGGCATTTAATTCAGTACTATATCTGGTTTGAGGTGCTGTCAACCTCTCATCTAATAGGTTCATACACAGGGAAGAGAAAGAGAAATTTTTAGGGCAAATAGATCACAGGCTATGTATAATACTAAGGGAAAGTCTAAAGTGGGTTTTAACCATGTGAAAGCACTAATTATCCTGTATATATCCCTCTGTCATATATCAACACATCTCTTAGAGTTTGAAATCCCTTCTCTTGTCTTCATCTCACTCCCAAACTCTTTCCCAGTTTCCATCTAGCTCCAAATTTATATAAACAGGATTGAAAGGTGATTATAAATGACAAAGATTCAACATGCAGAGGCCGATTACTAAAGAGTATCTGAGAAGGGAGAGAAGAGAAGTGACAAGGGAGACAGTTTTCTCCAGTGACCACAGGTTGGGTGGACATATGCATACCTCCAGAATCTAGAATGCCTTTCTATGATTTTTAAGAAAAGTGAATAAGAATAGAGGATCTTCTGATGTCCTTCTTTGTCTTTGGTTATTTATTGGTCAGAATATGGACTCATATGCAGTACTATGTAAAGAATGGCTTAGTACATACTTCTGTTTAACACGCTGTAGACTTGCTCAGAGAAAGTTTTTGTAACAGACTGTACTGTGTCTATATTCTCTACTTGAACTTACATGGAAATTATATTAAGAAAAAGCAAAAATAACCAAAAAGGACATGTTTTAGATATTCCTAAAAATAAAAATTATACAAATGCTAGCAACATTATTATAACTAGCATATTAAAAGTATGAGGATATTGTCCATCTGACATTTTGTAAAAAAAAATTGTTACTCTCTATATTTTTAAAATGTATTATTCCTACAAAAATTTTATTGTAAAATATCACATTCCTGAACAAAACATCTCGTGGGATTTTATGAAATCCCAGTTGTTTTGAAGGTAAATGACAGTTTAAGTGGAATTATCAAGGTGACTTCCACTATTACTGTTATTTTTGTCTGCAGTAACTAATGACAACCTTTTCCCACAGAACTGAACATAAATTAAATGAAAGCAATGCCACTGACTTCTAGTAATAAATAGAAAGGAGACAGTAATGGGGGCTCCCTACTGTTTTTCTTTGCTAGTGCGTCCTAGGAATGAAGAAGAAAGAATATCTAGTTCATCACTCAAATTTTTATGAAATGTTTCCATTCTCTCACCACCCTGAAGATAGAGCATTGGTACGTTTGAAAAATGAGCTATCCTCACATATAATGTGACGATTGACAGCATAAAACTTAAGGGAAAAAATCTGCATTTTTATACAACTTAGATGCTGGTGAAAGGATATCAGCTTTATAACTTAATGAATGAAATGCATCTTCCTCAAATAATCATCGGTTTCACCTGTATTTGAATTTTGAAGGCTAATTCTTTAGTTCGGTTTAAAATATGTGAAGGTGAGGCAATATATCAGTTTAGTCAGGTGGTGAAGATGTCAGACTTTGAATGTGGAATCAGAAGCAATTGTTCTGATTCCATTTAATAGCTTTGTGCCCTTGGAGAGATCAGTCTCAGTTTTCTAAAATACCAGATGAGAATGATAAGCCTGACCTCTCTGGTTTGTTCGGAGGTTGTGGTGGACATCTTATTTGGACTATCCACTCATGGTATGGCCTAAGCCATTTTGTATGTCTGCCCCTTACTGCACCATCCCTCAGCCATGATTCACTGGACTGAGGTGAGCCGATGACCCTAGCTAAGCCAACTGGGCTTGTATTATTGGATAACTGAAATTGAGGGTGAAAGAGTGACAGATAATTTTGCTGTCTCCAAATACTTATACCTGGACTTATAGAACTCCAAACACAACCCCAAACCCACCATATGGAGCAGAGAAAAAGAGGACAATACGATTTAAGAAGACACAGAATTAACCAAACTTAGAAAGATGAGGCATGAATGAGATTTCAGATAGTGTTCCATACCTTTCTGATGCTTAGAAATCCCACTGTCTTTGGATCTCACGTGAAACTTCTGTATAGTAATCTCTTTCCGGCCAACGTCGGCTTGAATCAGATTCTTTGTTTGCAACCTGACATGGTTTGGTGTGTCCCCACCCAAATCTCATCTTGAATTACAGTTCCCATAATCCCCACATGCTATGGGAGGAACCTGGTGGGAGGTAACTGAATCGTGGGGTCAGTTACCTCCATGCTGTTCTCAAGATAGGAGGGAGTTTTCACGAGATCTGGTGGTTTTATAAGGGGATTTTCCTGTTTTGCTCAGCACTTCTCCTTGCTGCTGCCATGGGAAGAAGAACATGTTTGCTTCCCCTTCTGCCATGATTGTAAGTTTCCTGGCCTCCTCAGTCATGTGGAACTGTGAGTCAGTTAAAACTCTTTCCTTTATAAATTACCCAGTTTCGAGTATGTCTTTATTAGCAGCATGAGACTGGACTAACATACAACCCAAGAAGCCTTACCTAATAATAGATGAAGTGAGAATGCTCACGGATATAATTTTTAAAACTAGAGAGCAGCTTAGGAGGGTTATCACAAAATTCCAGCAAATGTAGGAAAAAAGCCCAAACTCCTTAGTATAAGTAAACGACTTAGACTAGCAGGCAGTGACACAGAGCATAAGCTATAGCAGCAATTCCCTCTGGAGCCTTCTGACCTTCAACCTGACTGTGCCCTGCTGCCAGCGAGATCAACTGATTCAGGTGACGATTCTAGAGGGTCTTTTGAGAAGTTCCATTGGCTTTCTAAACCATTACATTTTTCTGATACTCCTCCCTCACTTTTATTTTTTCTAATAGCTCTGGCTTTTTATCTGCTGGCTCAACAGGCAAGACTGACTGGTAACAGTTCTAATGTGTTCATTTTTGAGTGAAACTGTATCTTTAGGATCAATTTCCTAGATATACCATTCTGTTAGCAATCCCAGGTTTAAGCCTATTTATATCTATTCCTGTCCTCATATAAAGGTAAGGTATTACCAAGATATTCATTCAGTTGTAGTGATTAAGAGCTTCTCCTTGGAGTCAATCACCCCTGTCGGTGCTAGTACCTATTATTATTTTTGTTTCTTCAGAAAATGTAGTGGGCTTGAAATAACATGTGTTATTTCTATAAATAGCATTGGCAGAAAACTTGGGAAAATGTCAATCTAACATTTCTTTCTTTTTTTTTTTTTTTGAGATGGAGTCTTGCTCTGTTGCCCAGGCTGGAGTGCAGTGGTGTAATCTCGGCTCACTGCAATCTCCACCTCCCAGGTTCAAGTGATTCTCCTGCCTCAGCCTCCTGAGTAGCTGGGATTACAGGCACCTGAAACCATGCCGGCTACTTTTTGTATTTTTAGTAGAGACAGGGTTTCACCATGTTGGTCAGGCTGGTCTTGAACTCCTGACCTTGTGATCCACCTGCCTCGGCCTCCCAAAGTGCTGGTATTACAGGCATGACCCACCACGCCCTGCCCAATGTAGCATTTCTATAAGTCCTGCCTCGGATCATATTCTTCCAAGGTAAGACATAATACAATGCAACTAATACATTGCAGGAAACTATTAAAATGAGCAGAATCCTGCCCATCAACTCTGTCTTCTACCTTAAGAAATCAGAAGAAAACAAAGGAAATTTTCTGCTTCAGGAGTTAGCTAGGAGTCCCAGATAAGTTTGGATAAGTCGTCTTCTTTTCTAGCTTTCTCCTCAGCATCAAGCTCAGGTGAAGAAGGACCTTGAAATTCTGAACTTAACTGTCAATACTCTCCCTTCTTCCTCTACCCCTACCCCAGGGCTCCTACCTTTACCATCACTCTCTGCATGGTAACCACGGCAGAATTTCATTTTATTCTTGGTTTTACTGGCCACCCCTGCACACACAAAACTCGAGGGCCGTCCTCATCACGCAGAGTCGTATTCTCATAGCTCTGCTCATCCTCTTTGCTTACATCTGCCACCTTTCTTCAGACCTGAAAATCCTCGTCTGCGTCCTCTGGCACTCACAGACACTCATCAGCAAAATGCCCTGTTTTCTCCTCCACTTTTTTTTTTTTTTTTGGAATGTTTCTTCTTTTTATGGAACAGAAGTCTGACTTTTCTCCCTGATGACATTATTTCTTCAGAAATTCTGAATTGGTGGTTTCCTGGAAGCTGATTTCTCCACCTCAACCCTTATGTAATTGATAGCCCTGGATCTTTACTGTCACATATGGTGGCCACTAGCTGCATGTGTCTATTACGCACTTGAAATGTGGCTAATGTGAATTAAGGTATGCTATCTGGGAAAAATACACACTGGATTTCAAAGATTGCACAAAATCAAATGTAATATGTTTCATTAATATGTTTTCATATTGACTGCATGTTTAATTGGATAAATTGGGTTAAATAAAATATATATTTTAAAGTTAATTTTACTTTTTTTACCCTCTATTCATGTGACTACTGCAAATTTTAGAATTATGTTGTATATATCCCACACTATTTTTCCATTGGGACATTTGCTCTTACTCTTTCCTTTACAAATTTCCTAGTATTTAATCTCATGACATAAAACACCTTCTATCACACTCCTCCTACTGTCTGCATCAACTTTAATCCCCCAAACACTCCAACACTCTTCCCATCCCTCCCTTCTGTCCTATCTTCCACCTCCCTCCCTCCCTCTCTTTTTCTTTTTTCTTTTCCCTTCTTCTCCTCCTTCTCCTTCCTTCCTTCCTTCCCTCCTCTCTTTCCTTTCCTTTCCTTTCCTTTCCTTTCCCTCCCTTTCCTTTCCTTTCCCTTCCTTCCCTTCCCTTCCTTTCCTTTCCTTTCCTTCCTCCCTTCCTTCCCTTCCCTTCCCTTCCCTTCCCTTCCTCCTTTTCTTTCTCCTCCCCTTTCTTTTTCCCTTTCTTCCGTTGGGTCACATGTCATTCTTTCCAATATACATAAATCATAAAGTCTTTGTGATTCCACTATACACATAGATACTATTTCAGTGATGTAGACCTTCATTTGAATTCTTTTCCAGTGATTTATTTTCCTCTACTTTTCCTCATGCACTCATTACCATGGCCATATGCTAGAACTTGTCACTATGAAAACTTCCAACCCCCCTGTAATTCCGGTTTTCAAGTGGTGTACCGCATCTTATTTTTCTATTTTTTGTCTGTTTATCTGCAATAGTCTTTCCACGTATATTTTCTTATGTAATTTAAATCTCATTATCCCTTGTCATAATCACTCTCTTGCATACATTTTCAACTCTCTTGCCTCTCTCTCACTTTGTCATAATATCAGACAAAATTTCCATTCTGTTTAATTATCTACCTTCTTCATTCCTAAACCCTTGAGGCTGAATAGATTGTATGAAAACCCTCAGCAATCTACCTGGCCCCCTTTTAGTTCTCTGACCACAAACCTGAAGTGGGTCCCTAGTACTGTTGAACAAATATTTATTCTCCCATGTGACTATTTTTTGCCCTTTCCTCTTTTTATAAACCTCAACACCTACTCTCCTCTCTTTAAGCACATGATCTTACTTCCTAGTTCACTGGGGAAATAGAAACAATTGCAAGAGTATTATAATAAATCTTTACCATTCTTCTGCCTATCGAATACACATTAATTCACACATATTCCGCTTTGCCACTGTTATGATGCAGTCCTTATGTTTTAATTCCTATCCCTTCATCTGAACACTAGATTTTATTTGCTCTCACATATCTAAGTTCATTACTCCAGAAATCCTCCTACCTTATGATTTTTCTTTTTGTTGGATCTTTCCCATTAGTATACAGATATACTATAATTTCTATTATCTTAAAAATCTTCCCCTATTTACTGCTCCATATTTATCTGTTTTTCTTTGCAGCAAAATTCGACTAAGGCTTTTTTTTTTTTTTTAACATGGTCTTTCTATAAGTCCTCTGTTACCATGTTCACTTAAATCCCTCTAATCTGTCTTTTGTCCTTACCACTTCACCAGAATCATTGCTGCAAGATTGGCAATGACTTTCGTATCTAAATACATGTCCAATTTTCATCCTACTTTAAACACAGTTGGCCACTCTTCCTTGTAACATCTTTAAGTTGCCTTATCTCTACCTCACATGCCGCTCTTTCTTAGTTTCCTTTGCTCATTTTTTTCCTATCATTCTAACTTGTAAGAATTGAATTTCCCCAGAGATCAGATTTTTGGACTTCTTCTCATCTGTGTCTATATTCGCTTCCTTGGTGGTATCATTCAATTTCATGGCATTAAATGTAGTTTCATATTTATAATTCTAGTTTTTTTCCTACACTTTGAAATAAGACATTAAGTGTCTATCAATAGTTCTAATTAAATATCTAATAGGCATAAGACCTAATAGAAATCTCAGATATAATATGTCCAATATTTGATCTTCCTCCCAAATGTATTCTTGACGTTATCTGCACTATGTCAATCAGTAAATGGCAACTAAATGCTTCTAATTCTTCAGGCCAAACAACTCAGAGTCATCCGTAATTCATCTTTCTCTCCCAAGCACCACATCCAATCCATTAGCAAATTCTGTATTTCTAACTCAAAACTATCTCCAAAATCTGACCATTTCTAATTGTCTCATTTACTACTGCTGTGACCAATCCACCACCACCACCACCATCTCCCTCGTAGATTTATAATAATTCCTACTAAGTTCCCATTTTTCCACTCTTGTTCCTCTATCCCTCTGCCCTATTCTCCTCCCCACCTGATTTCTACTTGCCATAAACCAGTTAAGGTGATCCTGTCAAGTCAAATTGCTCCTTAGTCAAATATGTAAAATGACTTCCCGCTACACTCACACTAAAACTGTACCTTCCTATGGCCTTCGGTGACATACATGTTCTACTCTTTCGCCTGTTTGACATTATTTCTTATGTCATTTATCTTCATTCATTCAGTTTGTGGTTTCCTTGCTGTTATTAAAATATGACAAGCTCACTCCTAATCAGAGATTTTTAGTGGATAAGAATAAGAAATAAAACAAAGTCCAATGGTAATTTAGACATTATCCTGTAAGAATTGGAGAATCATTTTCAGTGAAGCAGCAGGCAAAATAGCATTTTGGAAAGTGAACTATAAGCTAAAATCATTTAAGATCAATTAGGAATGGGAAAGACAGTATAGCTTACTAAAATTTGGTGGTTATTTTTTGAGGTTACTAACTAGGCTTTGGAAGAGAGGCACAATGAATTTGAACAGCATTAAAAAAATGGAATTGAAAGGATTATCTCATATAATATGCTAGATTGAGGGATAGAAGAGTCAAAGATGGCTGAGGCTTTCAGTGTGCTCTGAGTACCTTGCTGAGTGGGAAAAACGGACCAACTGTTTGTCTTAGTCAGTTTGGGTTTCTGTAACAAAGTACCATAATTGAGTGGCTTATAATATAGATAAATGTATTTCTCACAGTTCTGAGGGCTAGGAGTTTGATATCAGCATGGCAATGTGGTAGCAATCTGCTGAAGAATTTCTCCTAAGTGGCAAACTGCTGACTTCTGTATCCTCACAGTGTGGGAAAAGAGTGAGTTAACTCTCTGGTATTTTCTTATAATTGTACTAACCCTACTCATGAAGATTCCCCACTTATGACTTAATTACCTTTCCAAAGCCCCATTTCCTAATACCATCACATTGGGGTTAGGATTTCAAAATATGAATCTTGAGGAGATACAATGTTCAGTTTGTAACAAGATTTTTAAAAATCTATTCTTGATATTGGTTTAATAATACATGTCATGATATTCTGGTTCTAGTCTGTTCCCAAGTCTTGCCCTAATATTGGTAGATCAAGATCTTGTGAAAATGATCTCCATTTCATCAATAGGTTCTTTGTTTAAGACCTAAAACCTATAAAAAGGAAATTTTATGCTCCATGAAATTGTGTTTCACAAACATCAAATGTTGATGGAATAAGATAATACTGTGACCCAGTCAACTGAATACAAATACCAGTGGTCCAGCCCCTCTGGAATACAACATGTTCGATGTAAAATGAGGTACAAAAATTAGCCTGGTGTGTTGACTGTAATCTCAGCTACTCAGGAGGCCGAGGCAGGAGAATCACTTGAACCCAGGAGGCGGAGTTTGCAGTGAGCCAAGATTGCACCACTGCACTCCAGCCTGGGCAATAGAGTGAGACTGTCTCAACAAATAAAAATAAATAAATACAATGAGGGACTTTTCCAAAATTTAAGTTTTGCCTAATTTTTAAGAAATAGTCAAGTACTAATGTCCTGTCTTTTGGATAACTCACTCAGTACCCTGTCCCTTCGCAATTGTTCCTGGCTTTAATGTTTCTATGCCCAACTCTGTGCGCTGCTGAAAGGGTTTGGTTTCACTCTGTCTCACGCTCTTTATGATCGAGTTATCTTTTTAAGTATGGGGCTCTGATCTTGAATCCCAGCTGCCAAGTCCACACCCTCTCAGGAGAAATCTAGCAAAAGGTTCATTTATATATCACTTGCGAGAACCACTTTACAAAACCCTGCCATGCATATCAAATATCCGCCTACTTTCTAAAAGGCCAAGGGTCTTTAGACAGGGACTCAGAATTGTTTCATCTGTAGAAGCTGTCATTTCTGAAGCAAACACTTTTGAAGCTCTGAACACTAATATTTATATCTCATGCCCTTGGTCCCTAAGGACCTAAAGAATCAATGATGTTACCTAGGTAGTTTAAAGACAGATTTATGGTTGCTGTGCAACCATCATGCCGTATTGCATGACAGATCATTTTATTTTTTATAACACATCACATGAGTTCTCTCTTTCTCTCTGCGTTTCTATGCACATGAACACATAGAAGGGACATATTTTGTGATTCAATTTAACATTTCAAAAAATTTATCAGCTAGTATAGGAATGTAGGCAGGGGAAAGACAGGACTTTTTAATTTAGACTTAATGTCTGCATTGCTGATAGTTAGCAGGGTTATTATTATATTATTGGGTTTAGTAATAACTTTTATTGTTCATTTATATTATAATGCATAGCTCAGATGGGAAGATGGAAAATACAGAAAGTAAAATTGTCAGGAGTCCCAAGAACCAAAACCAACATAGGTTCTAATTACGCACACATGCAAGTATATTTTTCAAAATAGAATAATACACTGTTTTGTAATCTGAAATAAGAATGATCTAAGCAAATTTATTACTTAATCTAGGGATAGACTTATGTTCTTCCAGTAAACCAAATGAGAAGAATGAGACATTGTGGTGATAAGAACTAGGCATATAGCATTGTGACACTGGGTTCTAGGTGTTAAGGTTCAGACATACATCTATGTCTAGAAAGATACCATGCAGGTTGAACTTTTGAGGGGTTTCAGGCTGAATCTCAATGTTATATGTTGACCATATTTAAAAACTACACTAATCCTTGGAAAATCCTACACAACTAGGATTGATACAATATCTGTAGTTAAAAATTTGTAGCTTGTGTAACATTGTCCTTTTGGCTTGCTATATTATTCATAAATTTCTAAATATTGATTTTTAAAAAATAGTTTATGTACATGCTTACAAATTATCAATTGATGCTGTACAACTGTACAGTTCCCCGAGGTAGTCTTTGCAATTCTAGCCTTAAAAATTGCAATAATTATTATGATCCTATGGATAGGTGAGAAGCTGGAAGACATACATGACTGTACTTTCATAGAATTTGTTAGCAATATGGTGTAAGCTGGCAAGCCCCAGAAAAGAGAGAACAAACTAGATTTGTTTCTACCTGCATGGCTTTGTATGACTGTCTTTTTCTACACTGTGTATGTAAAACTGACTAGATGGTTTGCTAACCTTTCTTTTGCTTCCCAGTGAACTTCCAGCTCATGTGAAATGTTTTACCACATCACTTATAATGATTAGAAGGGGTTACTTTGTTTAAGCCTGATTATTTTCCCATGTAATCAATACAAAATATTGGATTTGAAAATAGCTTATGCATTAAGAATATTACTTGCCTCCAAACGCAGCCCAAATAGGAGGACTGTTTAGTGATTTAAAATACTTTGAAAAATGAGGCCTTTATTTGCAATGCAGCACTTCTAAAAGTAAAAATGCTGCTGGAAATTTCCTTATATTGCTTAAATATATAGAACTACAAGGCAGCTGGATATTGCAAATAGCATTGCATAAATTATATAAACTTGAATACAGCAGATTTGAAACGAGAAGGAAGAGCAACTATCATTGGATTTTCAAAGGAAATATTGCTGTTTGACAAAACACCACACATTCCCCAAAAACATATGTTAATTAGCAAACTTTGAATCTATTCCTCATGGATCACATTTCCATAGGGGAATTAAAGACAGTTATCCGTTGAAATTTTAGTGGCATATCAGCATCTAGCACAATTTTGAGTTAGGGATAAGAAAATCAATGAACTATGATTAAAGTTTCTAGTAACAAATAGTAGAGTGAAATATACATTCAAGGAATAAAGTAACCTTGGATTTCAAGCTTAAGCGATATCTTCAGATATTAATACGTAAAATGGTATTTAACAAAATTAAGTTCAAACTCTTCTGATTTTGAGATATTTACAAAACAAATTCAACCATAAGCATTATGTTAATGTTCTTTCTCATTAGAACATTTTCTTCAGTTTTATTAAAAAGTGTGCCAATTAAAATAGTTATATGCTTTTCCTAATATTAAACTGACAAATACTGTGTATGCTTCGATTTCTTAAAATATTGATTACTTTAATGAACATGAATGACTTGAAATATGTAATCATTTTGAGTAGACACAATCTTTGGGGTATATACATATATGTAAACTCTTAAAAGCTTTTTAAAAATTTGATAACTTGTGAAAAGTTGTCTAAAATATTATAATAAATTATAATGATTAATAGTGAATTTTTTTTTTTTTTTTTTGAGACGGA
>NW_012117077.1:2500200-2503050 GCF_000951035.1 Colobus angolensis palliatus
TTTACTTATTTTCTTGTGGGTGTTGTAATCTTAGATTTCTCTTCCTTCACTAGTGTTCTATGGTAGAAACTTAGATTATTGATGTTAGATATTTAGCCAGGATGGTCTCCATCTCCTGACCTCGTGATCCTCCCTCCTCGGCCTCCCAAAGTGCTGGGATTACAGGCGTGAGCCACTGCGCCCGGCCATGATTTTTAATACAGTAGAAAAATCAGAGGTCTCAAAACTACTTGTTGGACCTCATTGTAAACTAAATTAATTTTCCAGGTTGTTTTAAACCAATAGTCTTACTAAAAGTTATTAGTTTACATTTTCCTAAAAATAAAACTTTAGTTGTTAAGTAAGACTTTAAATATATTAAAATCATTCTTCAATTTTTTTACAGTGAAAACTTCAGCTTGAATATATCTTTATGTAAAAGAGCTTCTGACTACATAACTGTATTTACTGGAATCCATAAATCTCTACTAAACTACAGAGAAGAGTAAGTGAAAGTATTTGGGCTATTTTTTCCCTTTCTCTCATAATGTCATCTTACTGTGAACATGTTTTTGTTGCTTTAGATACACATACCTTAAATATTCTTCTGATGTTATGGACTCAAATTAAGATACAAAAAGATAACAGCAAATTGAAACAACAGACTATCTTTGTTGTGTAATGAGAACTATGAAAAGCTGCTCTTAGTTCAAAAAATCTAATCAAAATGAGATTGTAGAAGCTATAGCTTCTTGCATGAAGCACATGCAAAAAGACTCAGGATTTCAATTTGAGTGTAAGCTTATTATGATTCAGGTGTCATGTGACTGTTTTTAAAAGCTAATACATCTGAAGGCCTTACTAGATTTGAAAGGTGACTGAGGTTGGATGGAGGTTGAGGGTAAGGGAACCATATATATTAAAACAGTAGACAGAAACTAGGGATATTTAGCTTGGAGGAGAGAAAACTCTAAGGGCAGGTATGGTGGCTATTTAAAAATAGTTGAAGAACTTAAATATGGAAGGAAGATTAAACTGCAGCAAATACTTTAGACTATTTTACACCTGACGACTTTTCAACTCTAAGATTACATGATTTTGTGAACAATACTAACATTTTCAGAAAATGATGACTGTGATCACTAATAAATTATAAGTAACTTAATATTTAATTAACTGTTTTTCAAAAATTCCCATCACCAGTGACCCCAGTGTTATCTGTGTTCACCAGCAGTGGTGAAAACATCTGAAAAGTGATGCTGAAGCAAAGAAATATAATTGGGTCTTGGGGATTTGGAAAGCTCAGTAGGGTTAGCCCTTTTTTAGAAATTGTGTTAAGTATAATCTTAGAATCCCCCAAATCTTGGTATATATTCTCTTCATGGCTGTTCCTGAGATCTAAAGGGTAGTATCTTGGGCTTATATCATTCAGTTAAAGGCTCTGAAGGATGGATGACAGGCCAATTCTTAAGCCTATTAAGTGAAAATTATGGTACTGCTGACTACAGACTCTAAAAGTCTCAGTAATTGCCACTGTGATTTAAGATCATCTCCAAATGCAACATTGTGAAACTCATTGCTATTGCAACAAGCAAAAGTGTAGCCTTTAAATACAGAAGACAATATTTACACAGCTATATTTTTCCATTCATGATTTATCAATTGAATGATTGCTCAGCACCTCCAGATTAGGCCTGTTATAAATATTTACAATGGCCACGCATTTCCCTTAGCCCTCGTGTATGGGCATACGTTACCTTGGTGTTAATAACATTCCTCAAAGGCCGTTACCGATGGCATACAGCATAAGATTCAGTTGTTAGGGACAAATTCCAATTAACAGTTAGTCACTTTTCATGGATTTAGAATACCAGAAGAGACAGAAAGCTAAATATATGAAGTAAAATCATCATTTGAGTTGTTCCTGAGACAGCACTAAGGTTACATAGAAACAAAAAAATTGTCTTTAAATAAACCACGTAGGTAACATCATTGATTCTTCAGTTCAAAGAAATTACGATCCTTGGGGACTGGAGCAATAGATACAAATGCTGGTTTTCAGAGCATCAGAACTGTTTGCTTCAAAGAGGACAGCTTAAGGAGATGAAACAATTCTGAGCCCCTGTCAAAGGACCTTTTGGCCTCTTAAGAAGTCGATGGAATTGGACATGCATTGCAAGGATTTGTAAAGTAGCTCCCTTGAGATTTCTTTAACAAGAGTTTTTGACTGATGGTCGTTGTTCTAAACCATCTTTTTCCTTACATCTGTAAGAATTTACTTATTTTAAAAAAGAAGAAAATAAAAACAAAGACCTGCCCTGGAAAAAGGGTATTTATTTGATAACATAGGGTATCAATGGCTCTGTTTTTCTGGAAACAAATCAAACAAACAAAACTAAAATAAACTGGAAAACACTATGACGCTGCAGTAACAGCTGATTCAGTTTGTTTTTGAGGGGCCTTCAGGGGAGAGCTACATAAGAAATTTGAAAAAAATATATATTTACAATAAAAGTAAGTGATCATTAAAGGCCATTCTATGGTTGTAGTCTGGTTTTAACTTTCCTGTCAATTTTCTCTCTGTTTTTAATAATGGAGAGCTTACACTTTCCATTTAAGTAGCCATCTGAAAAGTCCAATCAATAAGGCTGTCCATTGTTTATTTTCATTTCCAAAAAGTGAACTGACCTAGCCAAGTCTCTTCTCTAGATAGAGGTAAATAGCTTATTGTAAAGAGAGGACATGTTTTCATCATGTGGGCAGTGGAGGCAGTGAGCTGCTCAGGGAATTGTGTCCAGAGCACACAACTGTCGACAGGTGCCCTCTGCTGGAAAGCACAAGTAGGACAATTTTAGGAAAGCAATTTCTTTT
>NW_012117077.1:2503175-2519822 GCF_000951035.1 Colobus angolensis palliatus
TCAGCCTCCTGAGTAGCTGGGATTACTGGCGCCTGCCACCCTCCCCAGCTAATTTGTGTGTTTTTAGCAGAGACAGGATTTCACCATGTTGGCCAGGCTGATCTCGAACTCCTGACCTCAGGTGATCCACCCGCTTTGGCCTCCCAAAGTGCTGGGATTACAGGCATGAGCCTCTGCACCCAGGCGGGAAGCAATTTCTAAGCTGTGTTCTTTTCTACCCATGGCATTTGTCAAATCCAATATATATATATATAGCATCAACAGATTTTTGTTTTCTGCCTACTTCCTATAAAGTCAGGTGTTGGAATCTATATGAAATAAAAGGAAACACAAGTCATTGCCACTGTTTCAAAGAGGAAATAGTCAAATCTCATATCTTCTCCATTCCTGTGTCAGTTTAACTGGGAACAGGGGGAGACAGATAGCCAGGACACTGAGTGGGCTGACTACTGCATACTCCTACTGCACTGTCTAATGCGGTAGCTACTACCTAGATTTAGGTGTGGCAACTCAATTTTAAATTAATTAAGATTAAAAATAATTAAATTTTCCATTTTAATTCAATCACGTTAACCACATTTCAACTTCCCGGGGAATACATGTGGCCTGTGGATATAATATTGAATAGTGTTGAGATAGGATATGACCTCCATCACATCAAGTTCCAACAGAGAGCATTGCAAGATATCCTAAAATAATAGGAAGAGCAGTGTGGCCTGAGTGTCAAAAGTCCAAGGTTTGAGTCAGGCTTATTACTATTTTGTGTGACCTAGAAGAAGTTACTTCCCTTTTCTTGAATTCAATTACCATCTTTTCCAAATGAGGGTTTTGTTTGAAAACCCATGAGAAATATTACAGTAGTAATTCAAAAATGCCGTAAGGGCTCCTTTACAGAACAGAGCTAAGAGTCACCTTGAGTCTCCTGAAAGTGTACTCTTGTTTTAAAAGTTTCTGGATACATAATTATATCCCAAACTGAAATTTGATTTTGGTTTCTGTCAAGGGTTGGGCCCGTTTGACTTTCAGGAAGCAAATAAACACAACTTTTCACAGTGTGGCTGCTGCCAGACTACTGCCCAATATATAAAAACATAATGCTAAAGGAGTTTTCATCATCTGTATTATCAGCCAATCTACCAGTGTCATTCAAACCGTAAATGTGAAGCTTGTTTTGGTAGCCATGGCTGACACGAAAGTTGAAAAGAATGCTGAGCTACATTTGTGATTTTATTGAGAATTGTTTTCACTAGGGGAACTCTCAGCCTGTTGGATTAAAATGGTAAAGAGACCTTTTACGGCAAGAGCTCTGCCAGTTATCCCCTTAGCAAAGTTTGCTTTTGTGATAATTACACCTATGCTTGTTTACCAAAGGAATCACTTTTCAGTGCTGCTTTTAACCTTGACTGGTTTCCCTTTGATGATTACTCTTTGCTCTGATGAGACCTTGAGAAATAGCCTGCACATTTCACACCGCACATTTTCAAGTGATGTTTACTCCTGGTTTCCTTTAAAGCACGTTTCCAAGGTCCATTTGAGGGGCAGTTAACTTGGGGGAGGATGTCAACAATATGTTTTTCATCTGCAAGAGGATAAAGGACTGTGCGGTGGTTAGTTAGGAATAATGATACCTAATTTCTGTGCCTCCCTTAGATGCAATTAAGTATCAACAGACCTGATCATGAGAGGAAAGGTTAAGGGAATTTAGAAAGTGGTAGGTGAAGATGAGGCCAATGGTTCCTGTAAGTTAGCACGGGTTTGGTCAGGTACATTTCTTCACGGAGCAAGAAAAGTTTCCACAAGGTAGAAGAATGCTGAGATGTTGAAATCATGTGCTGGACTTCAGGTTCACACTTTATAGCACCAGTAATTTTAAGTATAAAGCTTGATAATTAAACATTGTAAGTTCCAAAATAGAATTTCTATAACAAACTCAAGAGCCTATCTCTAGTTTTTGTGCGTTGGGGGAGGGTACTAAAAGACTGCTAAAACCTTCTTTATGATAGTGGTGGCAGTAGCAAAGAAGGCAGAAGAGAAATATCAGCGAGTATCAAGAAGTCTGGGTGGTATAGAAATGGCCGAAACTGATACATGTGGCAACCCAGGAAATAACAATGGAAGGGGCAGGTATTACAAAAATCTACTAGACCAGGAACATTGGCGTCAGAGGCTGTGGAGATCTGGAACCAAAGTTGAAAGCAAAAGAAACATGGGAGAGGAGAGTCGTGTCCTAGTAATTTGATACTGCTACTCCAAGAAAAAAATGCCTGGCTCACGCTGGTTATCCCAGCACTTTGGGAGGCCTAGACAGGCAGATTACCTGAGGTCAGTAATGCGAGACCAGCCTGGTCAACACGGCAAAATCCTATCTCTACTAAAAATACAAAAAAAATTAGTTGGGCATGGTGGTGGACACCTGTAATCCCAGCTACCTGGAACGCTGAGGCACGAGAATCACTTGAACCAGGAAGTTGCAGGTTGCAGTGAGCTGAGATTGCACCACTGCACTCCAGCCTGGGCAACAGAACAAGAGTCCGTCAGAAAAAACAAAAAAAAGAAAAAAAGTCATGAGGAAGCAAAGGCAAGCGTATGGCCATGGAGACACAAATACAGCATTGTGTCTCATAAACCTTCCTCATCTTCCATGCGACCCTGCCCTATTGCCTTATCTCTTGTCTCCTTTTCACAGGCAAATTTTCAAGTCACCTTCTGTTCTTTTTGCAATTTTTGGCTTCCGTGTCAACCTTTATTGACACTTTTATTGTGTATTGTGACCTCTACCCCTCTACTGAAGCCAATCTCATTGAAATTACAATACACTAGGTAGACAATGAAACTACACATAATGGGTTCTGAGAATTCATAATTTTCTTAACCACAATGATTAATTTTTCACCTTTAAAATACATAATTTATTTAGCTTTTGTGGTTCTATGTTTCTCTCATTTTCCTACGTTTTCACCTTCTTTGCAGGCTCCTTCCCTTAGAGTTACTTCTTAATTGTGGGTGTTTCCACTTAGGAATTATTTTCTCACTCCATGCACTCTCATGGGGCAATTGCATCTACTCTCGAGATCCAAATGCCATCGATATACTTGTAGTACCCAGATATATACTTGCAGGGCAAATTTTCCCTTTAGGCTCATGGAGCACATCTATAAGTTGAATTCATTTTTTCTTTTTCCTTTTTACCTTCTATTTATTCCTTTTCCATGATTTCCCATGTCATTAAATTGCTTCATTCTTCCAGTAACTCAAACAAACATACCTAAGGGTAATTGATGATTCCACCGAAGGTCTTAACTCCCTATCCACTAATGACAATCAATGAATTGCCAAGACCTATTGAGTCTTCCATCTACAAGGCCACTCTCTTCTAACCCCATTTCTCCTGTCCTTGATCAGACTGGGTTTTTTTAATTTCTGTAATAGCTTCTAAATTTCTTACATACTATAGTATTTTGTATCTGCAGTTCATCTACTATAAAGACAGTGATCTTTTAGAAGCATATTGTGATGTAGACAATCCCTTCCTTAAGATCTCTCAATAATTCTTCATTGCCATCAGGATAAAGTTTCAACGCCTTACAGTCACTAGCAAGACTGTCTGGGACCTTTGTCCTACTTGTGTCTTCTTACCACATCCCCGGGAATATTTCCCCTCAACTCAGAGTTTCAAATTCTGATTTCTTGTAGTTCTTTGAATTTTTACATTGTCTCTTACTTCACCACCTTCATACATGTTGTTTGTATTTCACCTTCATCTTCTTCTGAAGACCTCCTCACCTTTCAGATCTTATCATAAATACTGTTTTCTTCAGGAGAATCTTCCCGACCACTAGAACAGGTTAGGTCCCCTCAAGAGCAGCTCTCCAGAAAATCTCCAACTTCCACTATTATACAAATAGGATTGTATTTACTTTCAATGGTATGTCTCTCTTTCAAACTGTAAGTTCTATTAAAGCAGTTTTAATAGCCTATGCTTTAATAGAAGTTACACTTTGTCGATTTTACTTTACTTTTACTTTGTCTACTTTACTTTACAATTTAATTTTGATTAGCTATTCTTTAGAACTTTCCTTTGTCAATTTTACTTTGACAAGTGTCAATTTTCACGTTCACTTTGTTAACTTTACTCAAGTTATGGAAAAAACATTTTTTCCACAATTTGAGGCAAAGATTCACACACATAAGAGGTATTTAAATCAATACATAAGATAAACATATACATAGACATATGTATAACATAATACTCATAAAAGCACACAATTTTATCAATTGTGTTAACAAATATCAATATTAATGTCCTATCGACTCATATAAAGAGATAAGGGCATGCCTAGATATTTCTAGCATAACAATGTGTGGTTTCTTAGATAATCTTTTCTTCTTCAAAACTGCACACCAAAAATAACATGACTTGTTGGAAATATAAATGGGCAGAGATTCAAAACCTATGTAACTTTGTTACTAGAGTTTTAACTAAAATATTAATTTGTATATGGGAATATAACACATAACAAGGCAGGCAGCTCAGTGTGATTGGTGATGGCCACAGAGGATACTTTTTAAACAATTGTCAGAACAATAGGTTGTATAACCTGGCTTGTGGGTACTGGGATGATGCAGAGCGAGTTGCGCTCTGAGCCAGCGGAGCTCCCATTTAGGGGTCACAAGATCAAGAGAAACGTGCCACAAGCTGGAGGCTCTGCAAAACTGGCAGCAAACATCTCGGGGGAGAGCCCTGCACACAGGTACTCATTTTTACTTTTGTGAAGTACAGCTGAAAGTGCTTCTATCCGTATAGCAGCCGAACTAAGGGCTTTTTCCTCTTCTGATGAAACTTGCAATTGTACTCTGGCTATTCCACCTCCTTTCCCTAGAAAAACCTGCATGTGAACTTCCATTATTTTCTAGTCTTGATTATGTATAAGGTAATCAGTGTTAGAGAAGTGTACATGTGGGAGCAGAACAGACTGTATTTGCTCACTAGGCGAGTGGTACTGGAATTGCATTCCCTACATGACTACCAATTTTCACAGTCACATTTAGAAGGGAAAAAAAGAAGTCAAAAGTTAATAAAGTGTTAACCTTTTCTCACTCACAGGGCAAGAATATGTGCTTCAATAGAAGTGTACATACAAGTGTTTTAGAAGTAAGCGTGTGTGTGTGTGTGTGTGAGAGAGAGAGAGAGAGAGACAGAGAGAGAGAGAGAGAGGGTGACAGAGAGAGACATAGGGGAGAGAGAGAGAGAGAGAGAGGCTGAATGAGTCTGCATTTAATAAAGATGGTGAATCACTGAGTAGCTGAGTATTACAGAATAAGGGATTTATTATAGGAAAAAGACCTTACCCAACCACAGGAGGAAGGGAAGGTACGAAAAGGGGAGATGTAGAATCAGAAAAATGTCAATTCCTAAGACTTCTGAATCACTGATGTGGGTGGCAAATTATAACTTGCAAAAGGATCTGGAAAAAGCAAGTCCCTCCAGCTGATGCTGTGGCACTGTGCAGGAAAGCTGGTGAAGTGGGTGGCCTTTATGCATCATGAGGGCTTGGAGATTCCATCAGCAGAGCCAGCGGTTGGGAAAAAGCTATCTGTGGAACACAAACATCAAGGATAAGGTGGAGCCTGCCAGCGCTTCTGTATCTGTTTATTCCCATGTCGTCCCGCCACGATCTTTGGAGAAGAATGGCTGTATCTTTACTTTGCCTTCCAAATGATGAATAGAATTCTCTTGTGGCAAATTGTAACTTGGAGTCATACCGGCAAGGAGATTCTTGAAACGGGGATATAGTCACTGCTTAGACAAGTTGGCACTTCAAATACATGTCAGTAGTTTAGCCTGCAGAGGGAGGCAAGTGCCAAATTATGGAGTGCTTCTAAGGCCAGAACTCAGAAGTAGCATTGTGTTCTGGACAGTACCTTTCTACCATCTTTGTTTTTGTAAGATAATTTTAGTAACAATAGAATGGACTGGATTGGAGAATGACTGGGAGTTTTGGAGTCCAATAATGAACTCTAGCATACCCTGGAGACCCTCCTTTGTAAGATGTTACAAAGAACTGAGCTATGAGCATGCCATTGGAAGGAAAGAAGGAAAAATCTATTTTTTTAAATAAAATTTCATGGAAAATTATGGTGAAACAAATTGGATTCTAAGTGTCACAAAGTCCCAAATAACTAAGGATGAGGGTAAGTTCTGATAGCTCTGTTCCTATATGGCCCATATATCTCTGGGTCTTTGTTCTTGCAGATCTTTCTTCCTAGAACATTTTTCCAGATATTTGAATGTCTCATTTCACCCAAGCTTGGGCTCACATATCACATCCCCAGAAAGTATATTAAAACAGTGCATCGATGTGTGTTCTCTTTTCTTATCCAATATTATATTTCTTCATAACATTCATTACCATAATGCCTTAAATATATATATATATATACATTTTTTAAAATTTATTCTAGTGTCTCTTTTTGTCAAAAGCATGTACTCCATGAGGGCTGATATGTGTATTACTTTGTTTATTATGTATTCATGCTCCTTGAATAGGGAGTAAATAGTCCATATGGCCTTGGCCATGAAAAATGTGGGAACATCAGTAACAGCCTTTAAAATATGGCCAGACTGGAAGAGGCTGTAATTAGAGGCACTGACCTGACAGTGGAGGTAGAAGTGTACCCTTTCTAATGGGATTACTTTTTGATATTCATACATTAGAGGTCAACTTTGTTGAGATTCTTAGAAATAGTGATATTTAGTGAACGTTTCTATCTGAATCAATAGATGACCACATTTATTTATTTATATGCCTGACGATGAGAATGACAGAGACCAGCCAAGTTCAATTTCAGCTGAATGCTTGCTGGATCTGGAAATTCACCCAGTCATTATCCTAAATGGGTGCAGCACTCAAGTATGTTCAACCTCTACCCACGAGGGATAGACGCCTAACTCCTTGCCAGGCATGACATTAACTGAAGCTGATGGTGCTGGTAGAGAACCTCCCACAAGTATTGTTGGGCAGGTATGGAACAGTTGGGAAATGACAAAATGGCATGAGGCGATTACTTGAAAAGTTAGAGTTATTCTGTAATCATTCTGTACCTAGGTTGGGCGTCTGTCAATCAGTGCGGTGCTTTCAGATAGACGGCCATAACTGCATACTGCTGTGTGTTCTACATAGTTAGACTATAGGATTTGGCTTGTGGATGGGGAATTCAGGTACTATGGATGTACTGAGTGGAAGTTTGAAAACATTTACTGGGCAGAACAAGGAAATGGAACCCAGTGAAAGATGATATGTTGGCGGAGAAATTGGGAGGATTCTCAAAGAAGCCTCAGAATTTCCGTTTGTAGTTAAACCTGAAAATAACATGAAATAGCAGTAGCATATGTGTTCCTTTCCAGGGTCAGGGAGTTGGAATGGGATTGCATCCTCTAAACAGGAGATTGCCCTGGGCACTGAAAGCCAGATGGAAAAAGAAAAAAGATCCCTTGGCTAGAATGCTAAGAGGACCTTATCAAATGCCAGCTTTGATGCCAGTTAAGAGTCACAAATCAGTGTTGGGAAGTATTGATCAGAATGAAAACTGTTTGAGTATGAATAAAGGCATCCAGGTGATTGATGTGAACAAAACTCTGGAGTGCCGGCTGTGTGTCTTCATGTCCTGGCCAGTGTGTGGTGTTTTGGTGTGTATATGTGTGTTTGCGTGAATTGTTTTAAGACTCAAGAAAAGCCTGTAATGCTTTAGTGTAGGCTATGAATTCAGTTGTGTTGCAGAATGCTGTTTAATATATTACTTATCTTTCAGAAAACATAGCCTAGTGCTGCAGAATTGTACCTATGTTAAGGTGCATTACCTGATTCATCACAAAAAATTACATGTGCATGCATGTATGAATGTATATGTGTATATATTTACATGTGTATGTGTCCATAAGGCATGTGAACCTCAGAGGAGTCCAGGCTTTGAAGAAGGCTCCATTGGTTCTATATTCTCTGCATCCTCTCATCTGGAAGGTGCTTCATGTCTCCAGGATACCTTTGAGGTTATAATGATGAGCCGCAGTAGCTTTAGTAGTTCATTTGTAGTTGTCAGAACCAGGGCCCTGAGAATTATAATAAACAAAGTTTTCTGACCAGATAACTATGCTAGTATGTTCATTAGTCTTCTAGTGAGCGGGTAAATTTTTATGATCAAGATGTGTATCAATTCTGCTGTCCTGTTTAATTATAGAGACAAGAAATAGGCAGACACACTGATGCAGCATTCAAGTTTGGGGGAAAAAAAGAGGGAAATTATTACAGACGTCTGGATGGTGGCCTCAGTTCCCCCTTTAGCTATTGAGTCTCAGCTGTCTGCAATCAAGAACTGACTCACAAAATGGCTTGCATTGTGTTGCTATTTCAGTTTCACAGACGGTCTTTTAGCATGAAAATTGTGAACAATTCACCAGGTTTTAAAATTTCTATAAAAATAGTTAAATGCTGCTAGAACTTTAGCTATAAGGCAACTAAGTACAAGTCTATGAGAATATTTTAATAATTGTGTGAATATTCACTAAAACCTCATTAAATTGAAAAGTAAGATGCACAGTTGCCTACCACAAGCATATTTGAAAGTAACTGTATTCAGATAAACCAATAATTTTATCAAAGGAAAGCAGGGCAATTACTCTGCATAATATACCATTTGAAAAAAAGATTCCTCATTAATTAGGCATTTCTGAAAACAGCAGGTATTTTGAACCACTTCCTTTGCTGAAATATTTTACTGAGTTCTCATTTTCCTGATACAAATATTCAAATCTGCAACTGTTTATGTTTTCCAGTGTGCGTGTTTGCATAGGGTTTCATCTCTGTATTTGTATATTTCTCTGTTTGGTGCACACAGGTATGCAATACATGTTGGCTGGGTGCACAGGAATATTTATCATAGTTGATTCATTTTGGTCAGTTTTAGAATGTTCCTGTCTCTCCTCTCGTAAGAGTAATTTGGGGAAAACGCAAGAAAGGAAGCCAAATAGGTTGGGGAATGCAGGCTCCTTCCCCATCATGTCACTCAAATACAATGTTTCATTTATAAAACATGTTTTAAAAGATTATGAATACCATTTAAAAGAACACTAAAGGCTGGTCACAGTGACTCACTATTGTAATTCCAGCACTTTGGGAGGCTGAGGTGGGCAGATTACTTGAGCTCAAGTGTTTGAGACCAGCCTGGACAACATGGTGAGACCCTGTGTCTACCAAAACACACACACACAAAAGAAGCCAATCATGGTGGTATGCGCCTGTGATCCCCACTACATGAGAGGCTGAAGTGGGAAGATCACTTGAGCCCAGTAGCTGGAGGTTGCAGTGAGCCAATATATATAAAAATACATAAAATAAATATAAAATATATACATATATACATATATATATGTATAAAAAAGGCGATCAACCAAACAACAACAATAAAACACTCAAGTGATATGCTGACTCCTTGAAAAGGTGGTAAGCTCTTTAGGCTTCCTAACCAGAGAAGGCAGATAGAGTCATTTAACATCATTCTAATCTGCCCCTGATGGAATTTGCAGTGATTTTCTTTCTATTTCTTCTCATTGTTTTTCAACCTAATCACTAATAGGTAGCTGAAATGGAGTCTCTTAATGCTTTTTGCTTTTTAAGAATTCCAAACTCACAGTTTGATAATTATAGTTCTTGCATTTGAAGTTTTTCTTCATCATGCTCGGCCTGCCTAGCGGCATTTTTTTTTTTTTTTTTCTTAAATTTTGGTTTGTGGTCTCTTTCATCGACCCAAAAGCAGGTGAAATAAATCAAAAGTTGTCTCACTCAGTAATTGTCTAAAGTAAATAAATGAAAAAAAAAATAACAAGACTAATAATTAGGCAACTCATTGAGTAGGCTGTTGAACCAGCTAAAATGGGAAAGAAATTATTCAGGCTCTAAACCTTTCTACTTGCAAATTCGCCAAAATCAATTGCATTTTAAGTGTTGCATCACCTTGATTGATTTTTAAAATGGATAGCACTTTGCTGTTCACATTTATGGTGAGATGTGAAGGACTTGGCAATGGGCATCTTTTCTACTGTGTTCTGCATTAAACTCTTTAAATAGCTTCTGCTTCTTAATGTTGAATGAACTTTACTGCAGACTGAGTCTGAGTTTTTTCTTAAGGTTGAAATACATTCTTCAGACTTTACTTTTTACATGTAGCATTCTTCTTCCTTAGAATACCTAAGAGTTCCTAACTAATTTCTTTCAGCCACAGAAAAATATTTCTATAATTTTGGGGTTAAAATGGAGAACTATAGGATGAAAATATAATACAGGAAAATAAATTAAAGCCTAAAATGTATTAGATTATATGTGGGTAAAAGTAGAGGGGAAAATCACTGGTTTTGAAATTAAAAGATGAAAATTGTGAACACTTGCATGGAGACCCTATTGAAATTAAAAGATGAAAAGTGTGAACACTTGCATGGAGACCCTATTCTTGAACTTGGAAGAGCTTCAGTGCCCTCTCTCTGCCATTTTCTTTCATTATCATTTTTCCTCAAGGCATTGTTTTGAGGATTAAATTAGAAAATGTGAACTAGCTTGAGAGTACAGTCAGCACTTGAACAGCATGAGTTGGAACTGTGAGAGTCCACTTATACACACATTGTTTTCAAACAAACTCTGATCTAAAATACAATATTTGTAGGATCTAAAACTCATGTATATGGAGGGCCAACTTTTCACATATGAAGGTTCTGCAGGCAGGACTTGAATGGGCCTGGATTTGGGTATAAACAGATAGTCCTGGAACCAATACACCAAGTATACTGAGGGACAATTGTAATAGGCACAAAAGTGTAATCGATAAATTTTGTTCTTTTTCCTTAAATGCAAACCAGGACACTTAAAAAACTAAATGAATAATTAATTATACATTTAGTGTCTCTGTGCTTTTCTCTTTTACCTTTTCCTACTTCTTCTGTATACTCGATTTGTTAAGAAAGCATGGAATTTATCTCCAGCTACAGGCATTCTTCATTTGATTGCCCTTAGCTTTAGTGAACCTCACAGGTGTTGCCTTTTTTTTTTTTTTTTTCCAATTCAAGTTTGCGGAAATCCTGTATGGAGCAGGTCTATTGGTGCCATTTTTCCAACAGTAGATCATGTGCTCACTTCATGTCTCTGTGTCACATTTTGATACTTCTTTCAATATTTCAAACTCTTTTTATTATTATTACATCTGTTATAGTGATCTGTGGTCATGATTTTTTTTACTTGCTAACTAATGAATTTATTTATTAATTAATTTTGCAATGATTTACCTCTCAATCATTTCCTTGTTTCCACAATCACTAGTCAATAATTTACTGACTCATTAATTTGACGTGATCAGTGATGTTCGATGTTACTACTGTAATTGTTTTGGGGCACTGCACCGAAAATCACTCCTATAAGACTGATAACTTAATCAATAAATGTGTGTGTGCTAAGTGCTCCACTGACTGGCTGTTCTACCCTCTCTCCTTCTCCTCAGGCTTCCCTATTCCCTGAAACACAACAATATTGAAATTAGGCCAACTCGTATAACCCTACAATGGGCTCTAAGTGTTTACACGAAACAGAATCATATGTCTCTCACTTTAAATCAAAAGCTAGAAATGATTAAGCTTAGTGAGAAAGGCATGTTGAAAGCTGAGACAGGCAAAAAGCGAGGCATTTTGAGCCAGTCAGCCAAGTTGGGAATGCAAAGGAAAAGTTCTTTAAGGAAATGAAAAGCGCTACTCCAGTGAACACACAGATGATAAGAATGTGAAACAGTCTTGTTGCTGATACAGAGAAAGTTTTAGTGCTGTGGGTAGATCAAACTGACCACAACATTCCTTACGCCAAAGCATAATCCAGAGCCAGGCCCTAACTCTCTCTAATTCTGTGAAGGTTGAGAGAGATAAAGAAGCTACAGAAGAAAAGTTTGATGTCAGCCGAGGTTAGGTCATGAGATCTAAGGGAAGAAGCCATCTTCATAATGTAAAGGTGCAAAGTGAAGCTGCGTGTACTGATTCAGAAGCTGTAGAAAGCTATCCAGAAGATCTAGCTAAGATAATTGATGAAGTGGCTTCACTGAGCAACAGATTTTTCGATGTAGATGAAACAATCATATATTGGAAGAAGATGCCATCTAGAATTTTCCTATCTAGAGAGGAGGAGTCAATGCCTGGCTTCAAAGGTTCAAAGAACAGGCTGACTGTCATGTTAGGGGTTAAAACAGTTGGTGACTGTAAGTTGAAGCCAATACTCATTCACTATTCTGAAAATTTAGGGCTTTTAAGAGTTAGGGTAAATCTACTCTGCCTAAGCTCTGTAAATGGAACAACAAAACCTGGATGACAGAACATCTTTTTTACAGCATGGTTTACTAATTATTTTAGTCCACTATTGAGATATGCTGCGAAAAAAAATTTCCTTAAAAATATTGTTGCTCATTGACAATGTACCTGATCACCCAGGAGTCTGGAGTTGTACAAGGAGAATAATGGTTTTAAGCCTGTTTACATTTCTGCAGCCCATGAATTAGGCCTAATTTTGACTCTCAAGTTTATTTAAAAAACAACATATTTTGTAAGGCTATAGCTGTCACAGGTAGTGATTCCTTTGCATCTGAGCAAAGTAAATTGAAAACCTTTGAATTCAGTTTTAGATGCCATTAAAAATACTTGTCATTCATGGGACAAGGTAAAAACAAAACAAAACAAAACCTGAGTTGCCTCCTCTGGACGAGCAAAGAAATGGTTTCTGGAGATGTACTCTCTTCTTGGTGAAGATGTTATGAACATTGTTGAACTTACAACAAATAATTTAATATATTACATACATGTAGTTGACAAAGTAGTGACAGAGTTTGAGAGCATTGATTCCAATTATTGAAAGAAGTTCTACAATGGGCAAAATGCTGTCCAACAGTATGACATGCCACAGAGAAATATTTAGTGAAATGAAGACTCAATCAATGCCACTAACTTCATCGTTGTCTTATTTTTTAAAATTGCCCCAGCCACCCCAACCTCTGGCACCACCACTCTGATCAGTCAGCAGCCATCAACATCTAGTCAAGATCTTCCACTAGCAAAGAGATTATGACTCGCTGAAGGTTCAGAAGATCATTAATAGTTTTTAGAAATAAAGTACTTTTAAATTCAGGTACGTATATTGTTTTTTAGACATAATGCTATTGCATACTTAATAGACTACATTACAGTGTAAACATAACTTTTATGTGTACTGGAGAACTAAAACATTTGTGTGACTTACTTTATTGTAATATGCACTTTATTGCAGTGGTCTGGAGCCAAACCTGCCATTTCTCTGAGGTTTGCCCATATACTGCCATAGATCTGTGTTGAAAACAAAAAGTTAGCAATTATACATGAAATAAGTGGTAATTACTATAGTTATAATTGATAGGAATGATATGATGATATAGACTAGGAGAACAAATATTTTGTGGTTTTGGCCGTGTAAAATACTTAAATATATGTTGATTATCCAGAATTAGGAATGTTTGTAGAGTTAAGGACATTTGTGGCTATTTTGCTAGAATATTTCATGAATAATATACATTTTGTACAAATAAAAGTGGGGGAAAAGTTAGGTGAATTACAGTTTAAGTACATAATATCATTTCTAATGATTAGTCACTTATAACTATTGATAACCCAGCTTATTTTTAAAAACACTCTCTTGGTTGAGCTAGAATTTTAATTTGCAAAAATTGGCTGGAAACAAACATTGGTAATTAGTTTCTAGTTTGCATAAGCCTTTCTTCACAAATATTTGCTTTTTTAAAGAGTTAGCAGTGGATGTTTGCATATGTACAAGGATTTGTAGGAAATAACAGTGAAACTCGTTATGACTTTCATAACTGACATCATATATTTTACATGGGCTTCACATTTAATAAGACCTACTTGCTTCTTCACATCGCATAGTAATCCAAATTTGACATTTTTGAGAGCCAGTTAATTTTCTTTAAGAAAATATGTTCTCACCAGATTTTATATGTCCCAAGAAGCTCATTTTTTTTCTTGCCATGTTACCTTGTAAAGAAGAAAGTTTCAGTTGCAGTTGAAACTTTGGATAAAGATTTTTTTCTGTGCAGTCATTCCTATTAATATATTAATAGAAATAATGGCAACTGGAAATGTTTCTCTTTTAAAGGCAGAGATAAAAAATTCTTTTTAAAGTCTAGGTGTGAGGCCCCAGTCAGCACTTTAAAAATAAGCACTTTGTTGGATCCTGACTGGCTCAGATGATCTCACTTCCACAAATTAATCTGTATAACAAGATTGTCCCAAATTAGGCATGTTTAACACAGGGGACCTGCACCAGAAGGACAAATAAGAACTTATATTGCGATACAATTTTATTTTATCGTTATTTATTGATGTTACCAGAAAGGGACCCAGATCCAGATCCCAAGAGGCTTCTTGGATCTCACACAAGAAAGAATTCAGGGCGAGTCCACAGAGTAAAGTGAAAATAAGTTTATTAGGAAAATAAAGGAATAAGAAAAAGCCCCAAGGGCTTCTGGCTGCCCATTTTAATGGTTATTTCTTGATGATATGCTAAACAAGTGATAGATTATTCATGCCTTTCTCTTTTAGATCATAAAGGGTAACTTCCTGACATTTCCATGGCATTTGTAAACCTTCATGGCACTGGTAGGAGAGTAGCAGTGAGGATGACCAGAGGGCACTCTCGTGGCCATCTTGGTGTTGGTGGGTTTGGGCCGGCTTCTTTACTGCAGCCTGTTTTATCAGCAAGGTCTTTTTGACCAAGTGTCTTGTGCCATCCTGTGACTCAGAATGCCTTAGCCGTCTGGGACTGCAGCCCAGTGGGTCTCAGCCTCACTTTACCCCACCCCTATTCAAAATGGAGTTGCTCTTGAAAGTTCAAATGCCACTGACATTGATATTTTTAAATCTGTGTCTGTTTATAAAAATACATTAAGACTGTTGCATTTATACAATTTATTTGAAATAACTAAATGAATATTTGTGATTGTGATGTTTTATAACTGATAGATATGCAAAATTAGAAAAATCAAAAGGTCTGATCCAGAGTTTCTCTCCTGAATTTCTTTATAACACATCTCTGGAGTACTTTTTGGTGCACTGAAATCCTCTATCGGATGGCTCAAGCTGCATTCAGGTATTTTATATTCCTCCCCTTCAAAAAGGTCTGATATAAAAATAGTGTGAAAGCAAAGGTGATGGTGGGGTGAAATAGGTTTTTTCCAGTCTAAACACCCTATGTACACACAGTCTTTTCTACTGAGCAGAGCTGTGTTTCATCAAATCATCCAAGATTATAGTTTTGCCTCAATGGCCACTATATGTCCTAGAAATCGGGGTTCATAAGGTCAGAGGAGCATGATGCGGTGAATAATACAGTCTGATTGCTGACATTTGTTTGTTATATTTTGGCTAGCTTTGCTGTAGTAATTCAACTGCAGACTCTGCTGTCTGAGAATATTTTGCTTTCTCAGCCAGGAATGCCCGTCTTTGCAGTCTGGCGAAAAAAGGTTTCTATGACCTTACAAGCCTGAATGCATGCCACTTTTATGTAGTCACATAATACTCTCAACTTACTTCCGTAATATGGAATTCTTCTTTTAATTATTGCTTTACATCTTCTTCTTTAGTTTGCATTTAGTAGGTTTTTGATACATTTGGAATTTGTGTTGAATAGGCTCATTGAGGTAGAATAGACACACAATAAAGTGCCCACATTTAACGGATAAATGCTTGAGGGGATGAATACCCCATTCTCAGTGAAGTGCGCATTTCACATCATGTGCCTGTATCAAAACATCTATGTACCCCATAAATATATACACCTACTGTGTACCCATAAATAGGCTAAAAAATAAATTTAAAAAAATGAAAAATGAAAACAATGCATAATTTGGTAAGTTTTGACATACATATGTGTGTATACTCATGAAACCGTGGTGTGATCTCAGCTCACTGCAACCTCTGCCTCCCAGATTCAAGTGATTCTCCTGGCTTGGCCTCCCAAGTAGCTGAAATTACAGGCATGTGCCAATATGCTCACTAATTTTTGTATTTTGAGTAGAGACAGGATCTCACCATGTTAGCCAGGCTGCTCTCGAACTCCTGGCCTTAAGCGATTCGCCTGCCTTGGCCTCATTAAGTGCTGGGATTGTAGGTGTGAGCCACTGTGCCCAGCCAAAATCCTTTTTATTCTGGATGTGAGGTTTGTTTTTTTAATTCTATTTTATTTTATTTATACTGTAAAGCATCCTTTATTTTTCTCTGGATGTGAAAGACTTCCTCAGTAATTTTTTTGCAGGATATATGTGCTGGTGATAAATTCTTTCATGTTTTATGTGTCTAGAAAAAACTACTTACCTTTATTTTCTATAGATGTATTTGCCGAGACTAAATTTTAGGCTGCCTGGGTTTTGTTTGTTACTTTTTTCATTATTTTATTACTTCACAGATATTTCTCTGTTCTTTTTTGACTTGATTCGTTTTGACTGTCATCTTTAATTTCCCTGTACACAATATGCCTCTTTTCTCTTGCTGCTTTTTGTGTTTTTTTTTTTTTTTTTTTTTTTTTTTTT
>NW_012117077.1:2519872-2524863 GCF_000951035.1 Colobus angolensis palliatus
TACACAATATGCCTCTTTTCTCTTGCTGCTTTTTTTTTTTTTTTTTTTTTTTTTTTTTGGCCAGGGGAAGGGGAGTCTCATTCTGTGGCCAGACTGGAGTTCAGTGGCGTGATCTTGGCTCACTGCAACCTCTGTCTCCCGGGTTCAAGCGATTCTCCAGCTTCAGACTCCTGAGTAGCTGGGACTACAGGCGTGTGCCACCACGCCCAGTTAATTTTTGTATTTTTAGTAGAGACAAGGTTTCACCATGTTGGCCAGGATGGTCTAGATCTCTTGACCTCATGATCTGCCTGCCTCGGCCTCCCAGAGTTCTGGGATTACGGGCCTGAGCCACCGCGCCCGGCCCTCCTGCTGCTTTTAAGGCTTTCTCTTTATCACTAGTTAAGAAACTGGTTATGATGCGCCTTCTGGTAGGTTTTGAGAATTTAATTATTTTATTTTATGCTTTTTTGCATTTGGAGTTTATTGAATTTTCTGCTTCTGTAGTTGTATAGTTTTCAGGAAAAATTGGCTGTTATTTTTCCAAATATATTGTTGGTCTCCTCACTTCCCCTCCCTCCTCACTGACTCCAATTCTGCATATATTAGGTTTCTTGAAGCTGCCCCATATCTCACTGATGCTCAGCTAAAATTTTTTAGTTATTTTTCTTTCTGTATTTCATATGGGGTAGTTACTATTGACATATTTTTCATTTTACTAATTTTCTCTTTTGCCATGTGCAATCTACTCTTAATCCTCTCCAGCATATTTTGTTTACCCAGACATTTCTAAAAGTTTGATCTGAGATTTTTTATAGCTTCCATGTCTCTAATTTATGCAATCAATCTTTCCTTCAGCAGCTTCCAAATACAGAATGTAACTGAACTGTTTTATTGGACTTGTTTAATAACTGTGTTATCTATAGCATTTCTAGATCTGTGTGTATTGATTGATTTTTCTTATCACCAGTTACATTTAACTGATTGTTTGAATGCCTAAACATTTTTGAAAAAGTGTCAGCTGTTGTTAAGTTTATGCTTTAGGGTGCTATATATTTTTTACCTTTATTCTGGAATGTGGTTAAGTGACGTGTGGAATCATTTGATCTTTTAAGTTCTTGCTCTTAATATCTGTTAGTTGGAACCAGAGTATTTACAAAACCCATCTGAGATTTCAACCTGATGCTTCAGGAATTACAGAATATTTTACTCTGGATGGTGGGAGTGGAACTATTTCTGGCCCTGTTTGTGTTCTGGATATTGCTTCTTCTAATGTTCCCGCGTGATTTCTTCCCTGGTCTTGGGTAGTTTCCTCACATGCATCAATACTCATTGACAACTAGAAGGCAACCCTCTGAGCGCTTTTTCTGTGCAGCTCTTTGGTATAGCGCTCTGTAAACTCTAGCCAACTTGACCTCTCCTTACTCCAAATTCTCTCTTCAACTCACCGTGCACCTCCCACTACCCCTGCAAAACCTTGCTGAGGTTGTTCCTCCCTGCTCCGCAGCCAGGAAGTTTTGTCCACGCAGTAGGCTGGGACAATCCTGGGACTCACCTCCTTGATCTCAACATCATTGTATGTTGAGTTTGTATCTGAGATTGTTCCTTCATTGCCTAGTATCCGAAGTCCTAAAAACGATTTTTAATATATTTTGTTGTCAAAGGGCAAAAAACACAACAAACTTAGTTTGAAGATCTAATTTGTTCTTTTTTTGCTTTCCAGTGTTGGGAAATATCTCATTCTGTATGATAAAATGAGTATTTTGATGAGCTGAACAGAGGAGGTTGACTTTATAAGTAGAAAAAAGCTGAAGACAACGGAAATGAGGAATGAAAAAAGGACTGATCATTTCAAAGTGACTTTCCTTATGAAGGTTAAAACAGAAAATGTTCCTATCATGCCAGCTCAGGAAAACTGGGCCTCTTTTGGGTGGTTGCTGTGAATCTCCTGGTTTTGTTTTTGTTTTTATTTTTTGTTGTTGTTTTGGAAAATTGGCAAGTCTCAGAGTTCATTTCGGTTATGTGGCTATCAGCACGAGGGACTCCATTCTGGTTAGTTCCAGTCGGCTAGGGCCTAGGTCGAAAGCTTAGTCCAAAATAATGGCTGCCCATGAATTTATTTAGCATTATCTGTATTTTTTGTTTTGGGGACTTTTTTTCATGTTAGGGTAAATCTGATCCCTGTAACTCAATATTGATTGAAATGGAAATCTATGTGACTTAATTCTTAACACACATTTGTAGTTCCTGCCCACCCCCCACTTTTTTTTATCTTACTACTTCAAGAAACTTTAAGCTTCTCAGAACTGAAAACCTGTCGCTTATCATTGTATGCCCATTTCTTGGTGTAATATCTGGAATATACCAGTGTTAAATGATTCTTTAATGATGGACTCACATGCAGACATAATTACAAAAAGAAACCAACCTCCTTATAGCGTGATCTTGTTCCTGTTTACTCTCTATCTTAATGGTTTTCAAACTTTCTCCTAGTGATCATTGACACTTCATAGAAGCGCCTTAGAGGCCACATGGATTGGGGTTGAAACACAAAAGAAGGAAATACAAAGTTTTAATCCCGTTTGTTCAAACGTATTTATGTGTTGAGTTTCTATATAAAATTTAAGGGGTAATTTCAGTGACTTCTACAAAATGTATTTTAAATTTGACTTAATGTATTGCGTTACCCTAGGTCATTTATATTATCAAACTTACTTAACAGATTAAGAGTCCCTTCGAAGATTTAAAATACACAATAGCTAATTGTGAAATGACTCAGTGATTCACTGGCGACTTGGATGTTTTTTGGGGATAAAGGCTTGCTGGTGGCATTTGAATCATACCACAGAGATAAATCCCTTTTCTAGTAGTCAAAAGTCAATTATGTTTGTTTTTTTCCCCCCTAAACAAAAAGGGAAAGCATGCCTGGATTTTCTGTGACTAAATATCATTCTGATTAAGAAACAGAAGTTCAACTTTGTTCTGGTTTTCTCTTCAAAACAATGATAAATGACAGGTGAATTTACGGTTCTCCATTCAATACAAGATTGCAGTGACTAAGATAAGGAAAAAATTCAATAAGAAATCAGTTAAAAAATCAGTTACAAAATTGCTGTACCACTTCTCTCTTGTAGGTTACTGGAAAATGGGAGAGAAAAAAGCCATTTCTGGAGAAACAATTTACATATCAAAAGGAAGATTATTTAAATTGTGTGAGGGAAAAGAATGAGCACAAAGTCAAGGCTACATTCTTGACCATCTAAGTCTTGCTTGATGTCAGACATCAACTAGAATTCTGGGCTCTAGTTATTTGTTTTGTTTTAACTGTTGCTGATTTCAACTACTTAATTTTTACATTTTTGCCTGTTATGCAGTGAAATGTGATCCCTGGAAAATAGGGCTGCTCTGTTTTTCCTATTTAATAATGAAAGATCTGCTACAAGAAAAGGTCTTTGAATGTCAGTAGCATTTCAAAACTTCCTCAGAAAGACACTAGCACTTAGGATGTTTGTTTTTTCTTGCTCGACATCATTGACCTACATAGGCCACAGGCCTGGGCTTAAGGAAAAAAAAAAGTGTTTTATCACAAAAGCCAATGATAGCTTTTGACATCTGTGCTAGATCCATTTTCCGCCTGCTGTGCTTAATTTCAGAATTCAGTTCTATCATTAAAATAAAAACCTTGTTGGCCCTTCCATCGATGTGCCACATTACATCAATTTTCTCCAAGAATCGTGTACAATTTCTAGGTACCAGTGCCCCCTGGATTTCCTTGAAATTTCAGCTCTTGCTATCCTGCTGTATGAATTGATCTTGTGCACTGTGGGATGACATGTGACCTGTGGAAATACATTATTTCTTCATTCCTTTTCCCAATCTCACATCCTGGAATGACCTATTTCATATCTTTGATGGTCCTCCTTGTGCAATTCCTCTCTCATCCCACAACGACCATCCTTCCACTAGAAGAGGACTGATCGTTTGGATTGTTTGCAAGAAATAACTTCTCCCTCTCAGCCTTCTGTCATAGGCAAAGTGGGTCTGGGCATGCAGGCTGGGCTCACATTCCAGTGTCATTCTCCATCCTATGCTGTCTCTTGAATTTCAGTTTTAAACATACGCTGAGGGTATTAACTCAGAGCTTCATTACTGAGTGGCTGAATTACTAAAATACTCTTTATGTCAGTGTCTTAGGAGTCTGTTGCTAGTGGGATTACTGATGATAGAGTTTTGACATTAGTGAGAGGCAGGGGATAGATGCTTCTGTGCTCTATATGCTCTCTGGTCTTGAAGAAGAGTAAATGGTAGATTCTGGGAGCAGTAAAGAAGAGATGCATATTCCCTTAAAAGAGGCAGAAGGAATATCCCTTTGTGTTCAGCCTGTGTTGCAGCTATTACTAATAAGTGTGCTTCTGAGGACATTTTCATTAATTCACTAGTTATGAAAAAGACAGGTGCCATATATTCTTTCCATCTGTAATTCCCTCATGGCCAATGGTAGCTCCATCCATTCTGATTCCTATGGCAGACATGAGTGTTGTCTTATGCTTACCTGGTGACTAAACACTCTCCTTTTTGCTTTCATGAACATATTCATGTCCATCTTACCTTGTTCTATTCCTGTGGCTATAGCTTTCTTTCAGAGCATTGTCTGAATTTCTTCAATAAGTTCCCAATTTGTTTCTTTTCTCCTCCTCCATAGTGCCCTCAGAGGGATATTTTTGTAAAAGACAAATATGTCTCTTCCCTGACAAAAAAATCTTTGAGATTCCCATCACATAATACAGTATTTGTGAGCGGGAAAGGCTAAGTGGAACGTGTGCAAGCCTTTCCAAGTGACTCAGACATATTTCCCTCTTCCCAGATTGAGAATCACAGACCTACAAGACAATAACAGCTAATATTTATATCAGGAAGTATTTTAATTGCTTCACATGTAAATACATGTTCACAAATTAATATTCACATTTAGTGCTCACAGATATGGCATAGGCCCTCTTTTTTTCTTTCTT
>NW_012117077.1:2524913-2538231 GCF_000951035.1 Colobus angolensis palliatus
TCTCTGTAATGAGATTATGGATGATTTTAGTTTTCTCTTTTGGGCTTATTTATTCTTAATTTTTTTACAGAATAATTTATTATTTAATAATGAAAGATCTGCTACAAGAAAAGGTCTTTGAATGTCAGTAGCATTTCAAAACTTCCTCAGAAAGACACTAGCACTTAGGATGTTTGTTTTTTCTTGCTCGACATCATTGACCTACATAGGCCACAGGCCTGGGCTTAAGGAAAAAAAAAAGTGTTTTATCACAAAAGCCAATGATAGCTTTTGACATCTGTGCTAGATCCATTTTCCGCCTGCTGTGCTTAATTTCAGAATTCAGTTCTATCATTAAAATAAAAACCTTGTTGGCCCTTCCATCGATGTGCCACATTACATCAATTTTCTCCAAGAATCGTGTACAATTTCTAGGTACCAGTGCCCCCTGGATTTCCTTGAAATTTCAGCTCTTGCTATCCTGCTGTATGAATTGATCTTGTGCACTGTGGGATGACATGTGACCTGTGGAAATACATTATTTCTTCATTCCTTTTCC
Organism: Colobus angolensis palliatus; assembly: GCF_000951035.1. Taxonomy (NCBI): domain Eukaryota; kingdom Metazoa; phylum Chordata; class Mammalia; order Primates; family Cercopithecidae; genus Colobus; species Colobus angolensis. The sequence continues at coordinate 2,525,452 of NW_012117077.1, forward strand.
CAATCTCACATCCTGGAATGACCTATTTCATATCTTTGATGGTCCTCCTTGTGCAATTCCTCTCTCATCCCACAACGACCATCCTTCCACTAGAAGAGGACTGATCGTTTGGATTGTTTGCAAGAAATAACTTCTCCCTCTCAGCCTTCTGTCATAGGCAAAGTGGGTCTGGGCATGCAGGCTGGGCTCACATTCCAGTGTCATTCTCCATCCTATGCTGTCTCTTGAATTTCAGTTTTAAACATACGCTGAGGGTATTAACTCAGAGCTTCATTACTGAGTGGCTGAATTACTAAAATACTCTTTATGTCAGTGTCTTAGGAGTCTGTTGCTAGTGGGATTACTGATGATAGAGTTTTGACATTAGTGAGAGGCAGGGGATAGATGCTTCTGTGCTCTATATGCTCTCTGGTCTTGAAGAAGAGTAAATGGTAGATTCTGGGAGCAGTAAAGAAGAGATGCATATTCCCTTAAAAGAGGCAGAAGGAATATCCCTTTGTGTTCAGCCTGTGTTGCAGCTATTACTAATAAGTGTGCTTCTGAGGACATTTTCACTAATTCACTAGTTATGAAAAAGACAGGTGCCATATATTCTTTCCATCTGTAATTCCCTCATGGCCAATGGTAGCTCCATCCATTCTGATTCCTATGGCAGACATGAGTGTTGTCTTATGCTTACCTGGTGACTAAACACTCTCCTTTTTGCTTTCATGAACATATTCATGTCCATCTTACCTTGTTCTATTCCTGTGGCTATAGCTTTCTTTCAGAGCATTGTCTGAATTTCTTCAATAAGTTCCCAATTTGTTTCTTTTCTCCTCCTCCATAGTGCCCTCAGAGGGATATTTTTGTAAAAGACAAATATGTCTCTTCCCTGACAAAAAAATCTTTGAGATTCCCATCACATAATACAGTATTTGTGAGCGGGAAAGGCTAAGTGGAACGTGTGCAAGCCTTTCCAAGTGACTCAGACATATTTCCCTCTTCCCAGATTGAGAATCACAGACCTACAAGACAATAACAGCTAATATTTATATCAGGAAGTATTTTAATTGCTTCACATGTAAATACATGTTCACAAATTAATATTCACATTTAGTGCTCACAGATATGGCATAGGCCCTCTTTTTTTCTTTCTTTTTTTTTTTTTTTTTGAGACGGAATTTGGCTCTGTCACCCAGGCTGGAGTGCAGTGGCGTGATCTCAGTGGAATGACCTCTGTCTCTTGGGTTCAAGTGATTCTCCTGTCTCAGCTTCCTGGGTAGCTGGGACTACAGGTGCATGTCACCACGCCAAACTAATTTTTTTTGTATTTTAGTAGGGACAGGGTTTCACCATGTTGGCCAGGCTGTTCCCATACTCCTAACCTCAGGTGATCTGCCTGCCTTGGCCTCCCAAAGTGCCGGGATTACAGGCGTGAGCCACCGCACCCGGCCATAGGTACTCTTTTTAGGTCCATTTTTTGGGTGAGGAAACTGAAGCACAGGAAGAATAATTAATTTGTCCAAGACCACAAAATGCATTGTGGCAGAAGCAAGAAGCAAACTGGGGATATGCTAGCTCCAGGCCAATGCTCCTAAACCCTAACTATGCTTGTTCCCTTAAGATGGAGTTCTAGTCTCTTGTTCCTATGTCTATGTAGAGAGCGATGGTTTGTGTTGAATATTTGCTATATTCTCTACCTCCAGTCCTTCAGTCTTTTAAAACCCCTTTGTCTTTGGAATTCCTTCAGACAGGACTAATTTAGTTGTAAGATAAACATACAGATTTTTAAATGTGGAATGATTTACTGAAGCAGGTAGCAAAAATCCTAATAACATCCAAATTACGTATTTTCTCATTTACCCGGATGTTTTAACTGTGAACCTAATAAGGTAAGAGGATCATTAAGGAATATCACAATGGGAAATGAGTTTGCAAAATATACAGAAAAAAACTGTATAATATTAAATTTTGTGGAGAGGCAAGTTGCCTCAAATTTCTCTCTCCAGTAAAGTATTAGCCATACATAGAGAGTAAAATAAATACCTTTCTAGAAGAAGTAACTCTGATTTAGGTTTTGTAAAAAGTAAATTACCTATAATGAGAGAAGTAGTGAACACATGAAATAAATCACAGAAGCCAGGTAATTAATCGTCTGAAAAAAAAAAAGAATCAGGACCTTTGACATACTTGAAACTGCAATTCGAACACGGGCAAAAGTGCTAAAAAGGGACATTTCAATGTTATAATATAACATAATATGAAGAAACATGTTCAGAAGGGATTGATATATTTGTTAGCTTTTTAATCATTGTACTGGCCATGTGGCAATCCCTTCAATGTTACAGCGATTTTGTTCAAGCATCCAGACTTTTACAATTACAAATCACGAACTGGCCACTTGAGCTACAACATTTAGAAAAAGGACCACACACACAAAGGATGGCTTTTGTTGTGCATATTGTCTAAAGCAACACAAAATACATTTATAAATTTCAGGTAGAAAGTGAGAGAAGAATATTTCCAGGGAATAGGAAGTGGTAAACACAAAATATTGGTAAAGTAGGGAACTATGTATTATGTATTAAAACACACTATATAATATGGCATTGATATTCTCTAAAACACACACAGACACACACACCCCACATTTTCTTTGTGATAGCTTCTCAATTGTTTACTAATTAAGAACAAATAAAATAATAATAAGACGTCCTTGTATGACAATCATAGTTCCTTCCCCAGACTCTCCTCAATCAGGTTTAAAATTGTTTTACCTATGATGAGATGTTTTCAAGAACATCACCCTTAGGACTGGGAAAGAACCACTGTGCTACCTTTTCCTGCAGAGCGGCTGAAATGAAATGTGCTCTTTTTGTTTGTTTGTTTGAAAAAAAAAACTTTTTTGAAATATGTCGTATATACTACAAGATGTGCCTGTTTTAAGTGTACATTTAAATAAATTTTAGTATATTTATATTTACAGAGTTATGCATTCACCATTGCAATCTAATTTACAACCATTTAATTGCCTTAGAAATCAATCTTGTGTCTTTTTATAGTCACTCCCCATGCCCATCTCCAAGCTTGGACAACATCTCATCTACTTTCTGTCTCAATGTATTTGTCTCCCCATATTTGCTTTTTTTTTTGGTGGGGGGATATTTTGTATAAGTGAACCCATAATATGTGTTCTTCATAAGGCACTGTTAGAGGAATTGAGAGAGAAAGTTTAGAACTCTTTGTTACCTTTGCACTCATGCAAATAATATATAGAAGACTCTTTCTCTATAGTGGAATATCCCTACCCAATTCTAGAGGAATGGTATTCTACATTCTAGTAAGGGGGAGAATTTCTGTATCATTTGTACTTTTTATTTTCTTTGGGCCTTTGGCCAAGTTGCTTAACATTTTTTTTTTTTTTAGTTTTGTTGTCTGAAAAATGGGGATAATAATAGTACTTATATTACAGTTTTATGGAAATTAAATGTTAATACATAAAAAGTTCTTAAAATAAGGCCTGGAAAATAGTAACATTACATAATTTTTAAAAATGATTGCTAATTTTGGTTATCATCATTCTACTCTTGAAGAAATATAATAAATAGCACTGGGCAGATTTGTGAGGTTTTTTTTGTTGTTGTTGTTTGAGATGGAGTTTCACTCTGTCGCCCAGGCTGGAGCGCAGTGGTGAAACCCTGGTTCACTGCAACCTCTGACTCCTGGATTCAAATAATTATCTTGCCTTAGCCTCCTGAGCAGCTAGGATTACAGGCACCCACCACCATGCCCGGTTAATTTTTTTTTTTTTTTGTATTTTTAGTAGAGACGGAGTTTCACCATGTTGGCCAGGCTGGTCTCAAACTCCTAACCTCAGGTGACTGGCCCACCTTGGCCTCCCAAAGTGCTGGGATTACAGGCGTGAGCCACCGCGCCTGGCCAGGTTTGTGAGTTTTGGTCAGTTGGTACTCGGAAGTGACCAGTGAAATGAAACTCTGTCCCTGGGGCAGGAAACTGATGGCTAAATCTGCTCCTATAGGCATAAATTTGCCACATTTGTCACTGGCAGCTTCCTAAATCACAAAATTGAACCATATTTTCCTTCATCACAAAAAGGATGAAGAATGCCCCGTTCTTCCTGTGAATCAGCTGACTTTTCATTTTTTGCTGTGAATCGCAAGTGTGATTCCCTTCTCGGGAAACTCCATCTTGATAACAGAGGAAAGGAATCAAGTGGTTGTAGGAAAATTGCCCAATTTTATCCATTCTAACAACACAAAGGAAGAATGTCCTTTAAAAAAAAAGAGTCCCGTACCAAGGCCAATTTCTGCTGCACACTTCCAAATATTCTCTATTCATCAACCATTCTGTCACTTCCAATAGGTTTTTATTTTATTTTTCTCAAAGTTAATGGAATGGCTTATTTATTTCATACTTGCTCTGTGAAATTTAAGCTGGCTGACCAATCTGTGCGTCTCACAACCTTCGCAGGTGGAAAAACTTTGGAACAGTAGGTGTTATATTTCTCAAGTGGCGACAAAATAGAGGTACCCTTGAAAGACGAGCATTCGCTTTGCTTGTCTTTTTCCTGGAACAACTCTGACAGTCTGGTGTGTAGCCTTGGTAAAATTCTCTAACATTTTTCCGACTACGGAAATAGGTAATAAGAGAAATACATCATTTCTAACAAATGACATTTACTTGGGAGCTGCATTATCTGGGAGTCCCAAAGTGTATGTGTGTTCGCTGGTAAACAAGGGAATGTCTGGAGGAGCTGTTTGTAGCCTGGCCCTACCCATTCAGTTACTTGCATAGGTAGTGAACTGCTTCTGATATAGTTTTATGTTAAAACAAAAAATGAAACAACCACAAAAATACAAAGACAGAATGTAATAGAAGATATATTTTAAGTGAATCAGTTACTTGAATAGGTAGCTAGCTGCTTCTGGTAAAGTTTTATGTTAAAACAGAAAACAAAATAACCACAAAAAAAGACAGGATGTAATAAAATATAGATATAAAACTTTTTATTTATTTGTTTGTTTGTTTATTTTGAGATGGAGTCTTGCTCTGTCACCCAGGCTGGAGTGCAGTGGCGTGATCTTGGCTCACTGCAACTTCTGCCCCGTGGGTTCAAGCAATTCTTCTGCCTCAGCCTCCCTAGTAGCTGGGATTACAGGTGTAAGCTAACACACCCAGTTAATTTCTGTATTTTTAACAGAGATGGGGTTTTTACATGTTGGCCAGTCTGGTCTGGAACTCCTGACCTCAAATGATCCACCTGCCTCGACCTCCCAAAGTGCTGGGATGACTGAGCCACTGCATCCAGCCTAGAAGATACATTTTAAGTGAATCCTTACATTGTCCCCTTGATTTCAATAAAATTCTTACACCTTTAATAAAGGCTCAAAACTTTGAGTTGCATAGTACATTACTTTTCTCGAGGTGAGCCTAATTACATTTAGCCAGTTTCTTTTATTTAATGGTGCCCATAGTCTACTTGTTATTATTAATAATGGTAGTGGCAGTAGCACAGTGGTTTAAGTTAAACATTTGATGTATTTCATACAGACCTTCAGAGATAATTCCAAAACATCTCTTTGGGATAATTTTTACATATGTGATTACTCTGTACATTTAAAATAAAAGTACTTACAATATGATCATCCAACTAATAGACCAGGCTATCTTATCTATTTTCATTTCTTTTATTTTCATCTAACACTTTTAAAATATCTCAATATTGAGGTCATTCCTTTTGAATTCGTTGGGTTGGACATTGATGAGCTCCTTATTCTTTTAATATTTTTCATCCTTTTACACATTCTGACCAAGAATTTCGAATTTATAATTCATTCAAAATAAGAAGCCAGATGACCAAGAAAGCTTTAAGAAACCACATCAATATGGATGGCTTTTTAGTAGTCAGTAAAATCATCTATGCAACTGATCAAAGGAAAAGGCCAGAAAGGTCAGAATCAGACCCCCAGATGTATAACAATTCTGTAATTGATAGAAGTGATACCTCCAATTAGTGAACAAATGTTAGGTAATTCAGTGAACAATTTTGGATCAAGTTATTCATGATTTAAGGTGAGAATTAAATATCTACTTCATACCATGTAACATAATTTCCATGTGTTAATATTTTAAACATTAAAAAACAAGGAATCTTAGAAAAAGGGTACATTTATCTGATCTTTCTGTAGTAATGCCTTCCAATCATAAAAGGCAAAACTGCAAACCATAAAAAAAAAAGAAGGATTGTGAGATTTAAGCGTAAAATACTAAAATTTACCATGGCAAAACCATCCCAACCAAAATTAAGTACAAATCGTGAAATGGGAAAGACAGCTGTAATGCATGTGGTAAACAGTGATATTCTTGAAGATGAAGAGCTATTTCAAGTTAATGGAAAAGACAATATCTTAATAATAGGCAAAATGTTGGCAATGCACTCTCCAAAATATAAAAGATCAATGAACATTAAAAAATATTCTAGTCTGGGCACAGTGGCTTACGCCTGTAATCCCAGCACTTTGGGAGGTTGAGGCGGGTGGATCACAAAGTCGAGAGATCGAGACCATCCTGACCAACATGGTGAAACCCCATCTCTACTAAAAATATAAAAATTAGCTGGGCATGGTGGTGCACACCTGTAGTCCCAGCTACTTGGAAGGCTGAGTGAGGCAGGAGAATCACTTGGACCCAGGAGGCGGAAGTTGCAGTGAGCCAAGATAACGCCACTGCACTCCAGCCTGGCAACAGAGTGACACACCATCTAAAAAGAAAAAATTCTAAATTACTTATTATTAAAGAATTAAAATTAAAATAGCATTGAAATACCACCTTTATCACATCAATTGGAAAGCTATTTGTTGTTTTAAAATGAAAATATCCTCAGTTGGTCAGTGTGGAGATAGACAGGTGTTGTTACATATAGTTCGTGATTGTAAATTGGTATAGCTTTTAAGAGGTCAACTCAGCAAGTTGTAAGAAGTATTCAAAATAGTAGGGAAATAAGCATGATTCTAAATGTTTAGTGATACGGATGTTTGTAGGATTGTTTTATTGACAGTAAAGACAAAAATTGGAAACATTAAAAATATGAGATTTATTGGGTAAGATGTTATGCATAGAAAGTGCATATATGCAAGTACTTGAATTAAATTATAGAAGTGTTAAATTTAAGTGGAAAATGTTAAGCAATAAAAATTGTTTGCAAACAACACAAAAATTATCTAATAGAAATTATTCAATAGAAAAAAAACTTGAAAATATCTCCAAAATATCTGTGGTAGTTTTCTCTGTAATGAGATTATGGATGATTTTAGTTTTCTCTTTTGGGCTTATTTATTCTTAATTTTTTTACAGAATAATTTATTATTTAATAATGAAACAAATAAACACTATAATCTGCTTTAGTTTAGTAGTTTATATTATGGTTAAGCCTTGTATAATCATGTTTTCTGGATTCCAATCCTGTCTCCACCACTTACTAACTGGATGTGACGTCAGCCAAAGTGCTTACTCGCTCATTTTAAGTTTTCTCTTTGTAAAATGGATAAAATAAGTGTACCTTCTCCATAAAGTTAGTTTTGTGAAAGAAAATAAAATTTCAGGACTCTAAATTTATTATGCCAATGAGGAAGTTAAGCCCTAGAGACTGAGTCACATAGCATGTTTCCAACCTCTGTTTCTTAGATTATACATTAACTTTACTCCCCATTGTCCTTTTTCTGTAAATGACTAGGAGAAACCAGAGACCAGACCTGCCTGCTTTTCAATCACTGATCTTTGTTATAGATCAAATGTGTATTTATTGTCCTGTATCTGACTCAGACCAGATGTTACTCAAAACCCCATGGCTGCTGCATCTTTGGTGTAGAATGTTAAATATACCTTTCCTGAAAGAAAAAGACCAGTTCAATTAATCAGATTGTTATAACTATCCATTAAGCCTTATATAGAAAGATGTTGAAATTCTGTTTGGCTTCCCTAAATTGTATCTCTGTCAGTGACCCCAAATTTCCGCGCTTCAGAACATTGACCTCCGTTCTTTGGCCTTGGTGTTTCCACAGTGACCATCCTCAAACTTTCAGCTTGAATCTACTCTTTTTCATCTAAATTCTAACTCTTTTGATTATTTTAGGTCGACAGTTTAAAAATTAATTGAGAGTTGGCAAAGCTTGTATCATTATGCCTGTTCTTTATTAATTTTGCTGTAAGCATTTTCCATTGTTACATAAATAAAAGGTTGTATCATAGTTATAAACTTCAAACTTTGCTCAGAATAGATGATGAAACTGATTGTCCAGTTTGCTCATGTTTTTATATTTTTTATAAGAACTTTTTTCTGGTGTTCAGGTACAGTTGTACATTTGTGCATTGCACAAAGGCACCAGGGAGAGGAGGTGAGTAGGGTTAAAACCAGCTTTCATTCTATTACCCTGGCCATGTGGTATTCTGTTGAAAGAGGCACGCAATAGCTAGTGGAAGCACCATGATTTTCATTGTTCTGTAAAATCCAGTGTCTACCTGCAATGATAATGGCTAATAATCTTCATATATTAAGTTTTATGTCTTATGATGTTAATTTTATCTTCCTTCCCACAAAGAAATAACGCTTTCTTCTTACTATCCTTAAATACAACAGACCTCTCAAAACTTTGCCAGTTAGTGAAATTCAATCAGGTCACCTACTTCAGTTATGTTACCTTAACCTTAAAAAAAGTTTTAACTTTGCCATTATTTTCCATGGCCTAAATCACCTGCTTCAAAATGTTTCAGAGGAAATGCTGAATTTTGCACAGTAGCCATTTCAAATAACAGAATAATGTATCTATCAGTACTCTGTTCTCTCTCATATTCTGTGCTATTGAAATCTACCTGCTGTTTAAATTCCATAGTCTGGCACTCTGATATTAACCTTGAGCCCCAAACTCCACAGGGTTTACCAAACATACAGACAATGTCCTATTAACTTACTCTTTGCCTTCCTTTCTCTGTATCTCTCAGATATGAGCTTGTAATTTTCTGTGGTAGGGCACTTGTATGTAATAGCTCGTGCCATCTAATTGAATGAGGGGTTTAAAGAACATTAAGCGCTTTGAGGGAAATTGTGCTGGAATATAATGCCCTTTCGGGGCTGTTGGCTAGCTTTTTGGTTCCTAATCAATAGGCTGATCAACAGCTGTGAGAGAGAGACAAGGGTGATAGAAAAACTGTACTCTAATAATAATAGAGAATCAGAGAGAAAGCTGGATCCTTTTACAAGAGGAATAGAAATAAAATTAAAGAGCTGAGACAGAAGTAATTGATTTCATTTTCTACAAACATTTACAAAACACCTACTGTGTGCATAGCGCTAAGCTATGTATCAAGGGAAACTTGAAAAAGCGTTATTTTAATGTTGGCAAATCCTGGGAAGAATAGACTACTTTGGATTAAAACTATCAATGCTTGAGACAGCAGCATTGATATCACCATAGCAGTATAAAAATAATATCTCCTTTAGTGCCACCAAAGGTGTTTTTCTATTTTCTTCTAACGAATGGAGGTAAGCCAGAATATTTATTAATTAAAATAAAAATAGAAGAGAAATCTGCCATGTGGGCTAGGCAATGGAGGAGGGCAGCTATAAGGAACTAGCTAGTTTTCTTCTAACTTCATGTTGTCTCCTTAAAAAAATCTATACTCATCTCAAGGCCGCCAAAGTAATTAATGATATTGCAGCCCGTTTATTTATAGCCTCGTAGCATATGAAATCTTTAATTCTAAGCCCTAGTTAGTAACCAAAGCCTATTGTTTGATTGCTCTGCCGGTAATGAAAAGGAGAAAGAAAAGAATGATGAAAAATATAAAATACGAAGAAAGAAGAAGAAATTTCAATCCTTCTCATACATGGTAAGGAAAATAAAAATACATTTCTTCTTTTTTACAACAGCCAAGCCTATAGCATGTGTCAGTGGCAGATCAAATATTTAAAGCAAATTTTAATAAGTGAGACTCAAAAAGGGATTTATAAAGCTCAGGGGATTTGGAGAAGAGCGTTCAGATCAGGGAATTCCACAGCTGTGGGGTATAACAGGTGAACGCTCTGTTGCCCATGGATGAGATACCTGACAAGGGGGTTGATGAATTTGAGATTTATTATTAGAAAGTAAGGACTGAGGGCACTTATAAATGGAGGCCAATTCTGATAGGAATGAAAGAGAAGTTCCACAGAGGTAATGAAAATCTCTGAGCCAAATTTTAAAGTCAATGTACTGATTGATAGCGATTGAGTGTAAATCTGCCATAACTGAAGTAATGTGATTGAATTTATTGCTATGAGTAAATGCATGGGTTGTGGCGGCTTGAACAATGGTGTGCTTCGCAAGTGTTAGACTTTGGAGAGTTTCCCTATTAACATAATCTAGAAGTCATAACGGTACACATTATAACAGTAAAAGCAGCACAAGTACTTTAAAAAATAGTGGATTAACTGCTTGAAATGCTTGGACTAGCTCAGTGAAAGACTTTTCCTTTGATAAAAGCTTTTAGACTGTTAACTATAGATGATTTGGGAAACAAAGAGTAATATGATGATAAAAGCTTTATAAAGCAATAGCAGGACCTTCATAAATTCTATTTAAAGTGAAATTGGCAAATGTGGTAAATAACTAGAGACACACAGTCACAGGAGAAGGTAAAGGGGAATATGATATCAGAAGTCCATGATTCTAGAGAAATAATTGTTTCTTATAATAAAGAGAGAATCACAGTTCTAAATAAAAGCTATTCTTACGAACTGAAAATTGGGAGGCACTGCACTGGATATTAGGACTGCTAATATCCTTTCATCTCATCTTCTGTTCTGCCCCCACAGTTTCTTAAGGCTAAATCATCATTTACTGCCAATGGGTTTTAAGAGGGCCAATTCACAGCTCTAGCATTCCAAGTTGGAATCCAAAGGCTTGGTAGAACCACATTCAGCCTTTTCCTTGTATTTAGTCCTTTTTCATGGCCCCTTGAATAATATGTGTAGACTTATTTTTAGCCCATGTTTTCTATCTGTTCTATTAGGGAGTTTTAAAAAAGTCCTCGAGGGCAGGAACATGGCTTTCTTTTGTTGCCACCCATGTCTAATACAATGTATTACACAAAGAAAAAAATTTTATATATTTAAAATTCTTTTGTTGAATAAATAGATTCTGCATTTATGTTAATGATTTGGGAATACTTTTCAAACATGTTGAAATTGATTCCCATGAATATTTTTTCATTGTCATCATCCACAGCTATAGTAAATGGACATGATTAAGGTGTATATTTTGGGTATACTAAAAGAGGAAATGAGAAAAAAGGTCTACTAATTCAGCCATTTATTTCATGCTTTAAATTTATTCAACAAATATTGAGTATCTCCTTTGTGCCAGGCACTCTTAATAGCCTGAAATACCTCAATGACCTAAACTGACAAAATTTCCTGCTTTTATGAAGCTTAAATTCTGGTGGGGAAAGGCAGATAATAAACAACACAAAAATAAGTATATATGTAGGATATTACAAGGTGGTGACTGCCATGGCGGAAAGGCCCAGAGAAGGGCGATCAGGATTGGGAACATGACGGGGTGTTGGGTAGAAGCTAAAATTTAAACTAAGTTGTTGAGGATAGGTGAAAGTTGAGCAAAACATTGAAGGAAGTGAAGTTAGCCATGTGGATTTCTAGGGGAACAACTGGTCCAAGGCACCCAAGGCAATGATGTGCCAGGAGGATTGGATTGGAGCAGAATGAATGAGGGAGAGAGTAGCTGGGGAGAGATTTTTATGGCCTTATCAACTACACTCTAGTCACACTGGAAGCACATTAGCGTTTATTCTAAATGGGACATCTGTGTAGGATTCTAAGTAGAGGAATGGTTTGGTATAACTTTATATTTTTGAAGAATGACTCTGGTTGATGAGTTAATAATACAGTTTAGGGTGCAAGGTTGGACTGAATATTTGTTGAGGTCTCATTGCTAATCGCTGTGGATAGGAAAAGATGATAGTAGGAGGATGAATAACATGGAGGGCAGGACCAAATGAGCTGCTCTTTTGCTTTAAAGTTGACCTGTTGAGTAAGATTTCTTTTAACAAACTGTATCAAACATACAGAGTAAAATGATAAAATATACAGAGGTATGATATTAAATGATTATATAAAGCCTTTACCCACTGACCTTTACTAAGCAATTTTAAGTCATGGAGTTTTTTTTTTTTTTTGAGACAGAATCTGACTTTGTCGCCCAGGCTGGAGTGAGTGGCGCCATCTTGGCTCACTGCAAGCTCCGCCCCCCGGGTTCCCGCCATTCTCCTGCCTCAGCCTCCCTAGTAGCTGGGATTACAGGTGTAAGCTAACACACCCAGTTAATTTCTGTATTTTTAACAGAGATGGGGTTTTTACATGTTGGCCAGTCTGGTCTGGAACTCCTGACCTCAAATGATCCACCTGCCTCGACCTCCCAAAGTGCTGGGATGACTGAGCCACTGCATCCAGCCTAGAAGATACATTTTAAGTGAATCCTTACATTGTCCCCTTGATTTCAATAAAATTCTTACACCTTTAATAAAGGCTCAAAACTTTGAGTTGCATAGTACATTACTTTTCTCGAGGTGAGCCTAATTACATTTAGCCAGTTTCTTTTATTTAATGGTGCCCATAGTCTACTTGTTATTATTAATAATGGTAGTGGCAGTAGCACAGTGGTTTAAGTTAAACATTTGATGTATTTCATACAGACCTTCAGAGATAATTCCAAAACATCTCTTTGG
>NW_012117077.1:2538281-2542260 GCF_000951035.1 Colobus angolensis palliatus
TTTTTAGTAGAGACGGGGTTTCACCGTGTTAGCCAGGATGGTCTTGATCTACTGACCTCGTGATCCGCCCGTCTCGGCCTCCCAAAGTGCAGGGATTACAGGGGTGAGTCACTGCGCCGGGCCTCGTGGAGATTTTAAAGCTGGCAGAGACTCTGGAGATCATCTGGTAACTTGACTCCTTCTTAGGTACATCAGAGCTCTGAGCCCAGAGAAGAGTCACATAAGAAATTCTTCTGTCCTAAATGCCGGACCTGGACTTCACAAAGGATGTTTAGATCCCAAGTCTAGAGCTTTCTCTATACGGCACCTTGGCTCTGTTTATAACAGTGTTGATGTCTGTTAAACCAATCTTTAGGATGTAAAAAAAAAAGAAAAAGATTGTTTTCTCTAGGCAAAACTATTGGCACAGTTCTTGCATAAAAGAAGAGAAAAAATGCATTCTGAAACAGCTCTTCAGAGCCATTATCTGGTGCTCCCTCAGAAGAGGTAAGCATTGAAATCATGGTCATTGATGAAAACTAGTTTAAAAAGTAATTGGGGGCCGGGCGCGGTGGCTCAAGCCTGTAATCCCAGCACTTTGGGAGGCCGAGACGGGTGGATCACGAGGTCAGGAGATCAAGACCATCCTGGCTAACACGGTGAAACCCCGTCTCTACTAAAAAATACAAAAAAAAAAAAAAAAAAAACCAGCCGGGCGTGGTGGCGGTGCCTGTGGTCCCAGCTACTTGGGAGGCTGAGGAGGCTGAGGCAGGAGAATGGCGGGAACCCGGGAGGCGGAGCTTGCAGTGAGCTGAGATCTGGCCACTGCACTCCAGCCGGGGCGACAGAGCGAGACTCCGTCTCAAAAAAAAAAAAAAAAGAAATTAATTGGGAAAGACTATCTCTTTGGATTATGAAGAAGAAATCTAAAGTTTTTTTTTTCTTTGAAATTCTAAAAGCCAATGAGTTGCAATAAAACAGAGAAACAACCTGAATGATCAAAGTCATTATTTTTCAGCTTCGAAATGACAAATACCAGGAAATACTGCTTTCTGGGAGCAAGTAGTTCATTTTTTAATAAAAAGATGTTAAAATTAACTTATGTACTGACAACAAAACAGATGACATTGAAACAATAAAACACAATAAAATAGTAAGAAAAATATTACTCATATATGTTAAAATACTTGTTTGTTAATTCCACATGAAAAGAGCAAAAAAGATCAACAAAAAGGAATCATAACAGCAAAAGAACAAATAAAAACCAGCAGCTAAATTGGTAGAAATGTATTTTTTTTAAAAAAGTCTAGCCATTCTAATCTGATGCCTTGCTTTTTGTAAAATTTTATTTTTTATTTTTTTTAAGCTCATTCAGGGATCTACTTGTTCTAGAGAAAGGGTTAGCACTGTTTTTGTTGTTGTTTGTTTGTTTTTGGTAAAGGACTTCATAGGAGAACTTTTAGGCTTTAGGACCATGTTATGTCTTACTCAACCATTCAACTCTGCCATTGTAGTGTAAAAGCCATAGGCAATATGTAAACAAAAGGTGCATCTGTGTTCCAAAGACATTTAATTCACAAAACAGGCACTGGATCACTGGATTTCAGACCACAGGTTGCAAGCCTCTTTTCGAGGTTACTGTCTGAGTCTGCATGGTTGAACATGGGTCATTGCATTCCATCTGCATTATAGCTCAAAATAAAGAGAAAAAGAAGCTAGAGAAATGTATTGGAGTGTTACAAGTCCAAAGTGACATTTTTTATTTCCACCCCCGTATCATTAACCCAAAGCTAATAATGTTTCCATACTTAGTTGCAGGGGATGTGGAGAAATGTGCCAAACTTAAAGAAAAGAATGAAGAGATAAAGGACACTGAGAAACAAAATCGAAAAAGTGCTTCAATAGCTTCATACCAAAATTTAGCCATTGATTACCCACCCAAAGAATGATTAATGTGCTGATAGTCACAACTGATTAGATGCCTATTAGGATTTTAGAAATCCCTCTATTACTTCATTATTGATTATGACAACATTGAAGTATTAAAAAATATTAAAAGAATTATACAGTAAACGATATTCATCACTTAGATTTCATAATATATACATTTATGTTTTATCAAATACCTATGCATCCATATATCGTACTATCAAACAATAATTTCATCTTTTTTCTGCCTTCAAAGTAAGTCTCTGACCTCAGCATACCTGACTACCAGGCACATCCTCAAGAATGTCATTAGAGTTCAGTATTTGATTATAGCCAGTTAGGGTCTTTTGAGGTTGAATTCACATACAATGAAATGTATAAATATGAAATGTGCCATTCAGTGGGAAAATACTAGGAAAAGAATTGTAGAATTACTGGGTCAGAAAGTTAGAAGATAAGTATATATTACATTTTATAAGAAAATTCTGGAAGCTTTTGTCATGTGGTGTAACCATTTTATACTTCTGTCATCAGTACATGAGAATTGCAGTTGCTTTACTTCCTCAACAACATTTGAAGTTGTTAGTCTTTTTAATTTTAGCTGTTCTAATGGTGAAGTCATGGGCCTATGCTTTTTTTTTTTTTTTTTTTTTTTTTTTTTTTGAGACGGAGTCTTGCTCTGTTGCCAGGCTGGGGTGCAGTGGCACAATCTCAACTCACTGCAACCTCTGCCTCCCGGGTTCAAGCAATTCCCCTACCCTTCAGACTCTCAAGTAACTGGGACTACAGGCGCCCTCCACCACGCCTGGCTGATTTTTTGCATTTTAGTAGAGACAAGGTTTCACCATGTTGGCCAGGATGGTCTCGATTTCCTGACCTCATGATCCGCCCGCCTCAGCCTCCCAAAGTGCTGGGATTACATGCATGAGCCACCATGCCTGGCCAGGACTATGCTATTTCTATGGAAGATTGTCTACAGGGAAAATATTATCTTCAAAATCTGTTAATTAATTTGTGGTAGAGATGAAATAATTTTCTCACTGAGCTGAGTTAGAATCTCTAAAATGATTCCATGAGAGTGGATCTACTTGTATTGATAAAATCCAAGAGGAATGTGGTACTTGATATAAATGGATCTATATTTCAACTGGAGAATGACGGGGATATTGGGTGGTGATTTACATAGGTTAAAATGTGAATATTACCCCTTGATAACCATCCTAAATGATTGAAACTGTTTAAATAGGCATACAAATCAGGAGAGTACTTTAAAAATGACTTCATTTTAATTTCTGTTTTCTAAAGTTTTACAATTAAAACAATCTTCGTCTTAAATGTTCTCACCATATACACACACACACACATGTGTAACTATGAAAGGTGATGAATGTGATAACCAAATTTACTATGGTAATCATTCCACAGTATATATGTGCACCAAAGCATCACATTGTACATCTTAAATATATGTAATTTTGTGAAATATACCTTAATAAAGCTAAAAAAATTTCATAAACAATTTAAAAAAGAAAAAGGAAGATAAAAGCAAATAAAATTTCTCCTATTTCCTTGAGAGACAAATGGATGCACCTTTTGATAAAAACTTGTATATCTCATGAGCAATTTCTGAGTTAATTTTTGTAGGTATGTACTCACAGTTTCAAGGGTCAGAAATAAGGTTTTTGATCTTCTGTTGTAAAATCAAAAGGTTGGGCTTCTTATCAGACCTGTGATATTTTCAAGGAAACACTCTAAGAGGAGGAGAGTAATGGGCCCTTTCCCCCTTTATCTAACAAAGAAAATTTCATTATTTTACCCTTACATAGGGTATCAAAAAATCCAGTGTAAGTTTAAGTCCAACTAGTATAAGAAAGATCAAGAACCAGAGCTTGATACACTATTATTTTATGAAAACAACAAAATATGCAACTCTTTTTATTTTTGCTGTGTACATACTAAACCATACCATTTTAAGCATTTGTACCCAATGTGATTATTTTGTAATTAATTTTATTTTATTTTATTTATTTATTTATTTTTTTTTCTGAGACGGAGTCTCGCTCTGTCGCCC
>NW_012117077.1:2542415-2590210 GCF_000951035.1 Colobus angolensis palliatus
GGATGGTCTCGATCTCCTGACCTCGTGATCTGCCCGTCTCGGCCTCCCAAAGTGCTGGGATTACAGGCTTGAGCCACCGCGCCCGGCCTGTAATTAATTTTAATATCTAGTCTTAGTTGACTTATTTATTATCATGCCATGCTCATACTTCACCTGTTTTAGGCAAACAATATCTCAATATTTTTATCCGTTTCAGTTTAGTCAGTGGATAATAAGGGTAAATGGCAGGAAGATTTACATTTTATTTTTAACTGATTTTTGCCACCATAGTTTCTTAACTTCTAGGGTAAAATTATTAATATTTTTACTCTTGTAATTTCCTTCTTGCATATTTACACTTTGGCAGTAGTTTTCTTTTGAAATAAAATTTAATAGTTTCCCCTTCCCACCACATCTACTATTGTCTAAATCCTAATAAAAACGTAATTTTGTAATGAGCTTTTAACTATGACAATGAACAATAAATTTAGACAAACAGAAGATGCTGTGCTGGGTGAACAACATGGCCCCTGAGATATTTCAATTTAAATGATCACTGTAGGAGACAGTTTGTGAAGCTGCTGTTTACAGTGGAGTGCTGTATAGACGCAGTCCAGCAAAATGTCAATTAGATTTTCTACTCATGTTAGTGAAATGTGAACTCTAACGATCCCTGTCCAGTTTCAGTGTGAAATGATATTCTTTATGCAATGGTAAAGAGCGAGTTCATTGTGGCGTCAAACCACACAGAGTCTATCATGATACCAGCAAATCTAACATTTGCAAATTGTCTTAAGTGACTAATTATTATAGTTCTTTTGTCAGTTCTAAAGAAAACTTACTTAAAGAAAAAGTGTTAAGTAAATGTTCCTTAAATACCTTGGTAATGTAATGTCTTGCTAAACATATTAATAAAGCTCTTTACTGTTTTAGTCTTAGAGAACAGTTAATTTCCAATTATTTCAATCTTGGCCTTCTCAGACAAATTCTGAAGCTCTTTTATATTTAGGATAGTTAGGGGAATTAAGCTTAATTCAGAAAACTCCAAGGAACCATTGATTTAATATTTTGAAATTGTAAATATATTGTACCTAATTTCTCACATTTATTAAAAATGCATCTGTGATCACTTCAACAAAACATTTATTTTCACCCCAGTACAAACAATATCATCTGAAAAGCTGAAGTGAGAACCTCTATGTAAGTGTGCCTTCAGGTGATTGTGCAGTCAGATAATTGTCTGCCTCTCCATAGAGGAAAGGGTCTTGCTGTTTTTCAATTGGTTTTAAAACAACAAAAGTTAATTTTCCCCACTGGAACAAAGCAATAAGAGATGATTAGGAAATTGTTATTGCTTGAATACCACATTTTTCAACTGGCATATTGTTAGCATTTACTCATAAAACTAAAACAACTTGTTAAACCATTATTTAAGTCCCTGTACCACATTTTATCACTAAAATTTAACAATATTATTATTTCCTTATATCATTTTCATTTTATCCATAATCTAAAATTACAATATATAACTTTTAACAAATATCTGTAAACCAGTCCCTGAGGTTATTCCCTAGAATAAATTTCTATGAATTAGAATTACTTGGCCACAAATCATGAATATTTAAAGTCATTTAATAAAGTCATTAAATAATTTAAAGTCATATATGCTGCATTATAGTTTCTGGTAATATTTATAAATCCACCATTGACAATATTGAGTATGGTCTCCTTAATCTTTTTCATTTTAATAAGTATAAATTACAGCTTCTTAATAAATATATATTTCTTAGATTACTAGTGAAGTTGGCTATTTTTATAAGATTCTCAGTTATCTGCAATTCTCATTCTTGGAGAATATGATTTAATATCAGTTCACCATTTTTCTTTCATCTTTTTTATTTTTTGATTGCTAACATTAGTAATGTTAAATATTTTTCCCCAATATTTGTTGCAGAATTTTTCCCAGTCCACAGTTTGCCTGTTGGTTGTTAGGTCCATTTTGCCCATGTCCAACACATCTGACACCTGTTTTCAATGTTTACCCACTTGTGTAGAGCTTTCTCTTTCTGTGGATGATTCTATCTGTGTTCTGTCTCTATAGTTCCCCACTACCCCCTCATCTTTTCCAAGAAGTGTCTCCTAACTTTCAGCTCAGGCAGATCTGGAGATAGCTCTGTTGGCTTGGATATTTATTTTTCAACTTACATATACTTAGAAGTTTGAGGAATTCTCTGTCTCTTAGTTGTACTGTAGGTATGGGTTGTGAGTGGTTTTACTTATTCTCATACATCTGCATAAAGGAAGTATGAAGAGATTCAATCTTAGGCAGCTGCCATTATGCAGAGAGAATCCTCCCTTATGATTTTTAAAGCAAAGAAAGGTAAAGTAGTAAAGACAACTGCTAAGAATTCAATAGCTTAAATCTTGTATCTTAGGAATATGTCTGATACCTTGACTAGTTTGATCTTTAAAACTACAATATTAATATTGGTTGTTGGGAAACTTGACTGCAATTGGTAAAAGCAGTTTTTTGTTCAGAATTTTACTCTTTCTCAGCCCTTGATCATATTATTCGCTACTTTCAAAAATGACTTTGTTTTAGTATATCCTCTGCTTTATTCCTTAACTTCCAAGCAGTGTCCTTATTAAGCCTATATTTTTCTATTATGTTAGACTGCATACCTGGTCTTTGTTAAAGAGTGATTTTTGATATTTGTTTTGATTTTCATAACTATGTATGCAGTTATTATTTAGACATCTCTGTCTGTCTTTACAGACTGCCCCTTTTAGTTTTAATTAGACTTAATGTATGTTACATATTTCTAAAAATATTCTATATAATTTTAGGATCATTGTTATATGAAATTATCTGTATGTTTTATTCACTAGTTAAAATGATTTAGCAGGGCACAAAATGTTGACATCCACAAAATGTTTAGAGTTTTCCTCTGAAAACTCTAAACATTGCTCCTGTATCTTTTCCATCTAATCTTGCAGTGGGCAAACATGAGCTGCTTGGAGTTTGCTATTTGTAGATAGCTATTTCTTTTCTTTTCCTAACAAGTTATTTGTATATATTTTTACTTTATTATTATGTTTCTCAAATTGTAGATGAGATAATTAGATTTGCCTGTCATTCTTCTTTCGTTAGTACTGTCTGAAACAGCTTAACCCTTCCATCCCCAACGGTCAGTGCAATTTTCTTTAGATCTCTCTCTCTCAATATATTTTCCTCTTTCAATGTTTTAATTTTTCTTATAATCATCTTTAATTTTGAGTTTTAATTTTTACTTTATATTCCATATCTATTACATTTTCTTTTGTCATTTTTTAATCACTTTGCCTTTGAGGTACATATTCTAAAATTTTTGTTCATTTATTTAGTAAATCTATTTTAATGCTCATTGCTAGTTTTCAAGCCCAAAAGTGTGAACTTTGCATTTGCTGTTTAACTTTTAGCTTCCTGGCAATTTTTCTTTCCATCACTCAGAACTTTTTAGCTTTTCCCATTTATCTTTATTATACCTTGCTCTCTTTCATTTCACCTTGTTTTCTTCCTGTAGATTTCTGCACATTTCATGGAAACTATCTCTACTTGTACTATTTTAAACACATGTAACCATTTTTAGGTTTTTTTCCCTCTCATTACAGAAATAAATTATTTTCAGAGTTTGTTATTCCTTCTTGGAGTCCACAAAATAAAGTTCACTTCATCTTTGAATGCTGAAATAGCTTTATTCAGGATTCACTACCTTCCTTCCTATATATTCATACTTCAATAATGAGACATTTATAAAATCCAAGTCAAAATTTGACAACAAAGTTGATTTGTAAACTTGTGTTGACTTCATGTTCATTTGAGTGCTATGAAATGTTTTTCTTGGATATACAACTGAAAAAGTATCATTAGGCATCATTATCATTTAGGTATCATTAATGATACCTCCAGTAATTACTGTTAACTAGTAGAATTTATTAAATGCTCTGCTTAACTTAGATGGAAATGTTTCCTAAGCCTTCTCATGTTTCTTGAAGCTCTAAACCGAGGCACTATTTGAAAAATTAGAGTCCTTATAATGTACTTCTACCAGTGATATTTTACTATGTATATCAGTTTATACAAGTAAACTATATCTTCCTAAGTATTGTAACCTGTATTTCCCTCCCTGCCTAAATCACCAAAATCAGCCTTTCCCTGGTTTTGTGTAGAATGAAATTTAACTGATCTTGAGGGAAGAACTATAGAGTCAGACTTCTATGATAGAAAAAGTTCTCATCAGTATAGATAGAAAAGCCTACCTTGGTTCTTGAAAGAATCAGGAGGAAGGTAAAATCTCTTCTTACTTTTTCTTACCTTGATTTCTAAGTTCGAAGGTTCTCTCTATTATAGAGGTTACATAGCACATTAACTGAGTCTCTCATGGAAGTCTTATTTTTTTAAGTTGGTAGTGAACATTTCAGATTCTGGTAACTGGCTGATTTTCACTTAAAATCTCAGTACTATTATGCATCACTTTTCAATGCTTCCCCTTTAATTTTTATGGTACTGTATGTGACATTTAACTGATACGTTTATTGTTTATTATTAGGTATAATATTAAACCATACCTTTTTAGCATGCAAATGTAAGAATGGGGTTTTCTTTTTTTAATCAGAAAGATTGAGGATTGTATTCAAACAGCAAATAGATGTTATATAACACTTGTTCAGATTTAGTAGTGGAGATTTTTGTATATGATAATAGTTGTACTAAATCAACCAGTCTTCTAAAGGGAAAATGTTGAGAGGGAAAGAGTATACAACTGAGATAAACCTATGTTTACAATTCTGTATAACAGATTTTTTCAGGTGCAATTTAATATAACCTCTCTAAACAACAGTTTTAGTAACTGTAAAATTAGAAAATACTATCTCATAAGATGATATTGAGATTGAAATGAGACAAAATTTTGTACTGCTTTTATTGAGGTATATTTGATATATAACAAACTGTACATAGGATAAGGTGTACAATTTGATACATTTCAAAATAGGTATCTACCTGTAAAGCCATCGCTATAGCCGTAATAGTGAACACTATGACAATCTCCAAGTTTTCCTTGTTCTTTTCCATAGTCTTTCCGCTGATGTTTCCCTTCGCTGTGCCCTGGGTTACCACTGATCTGCTTCCCGTAAACCATAAATTAGTTGGCATTTTCTAGCACCTTGTGAACATAAAATCATGTAGCACGCACATGCTTTTGCCTGACTTCTTTAACTCGGCATAATTATTTTGAGACTTGCCCATATTGTAGCATGTATTCATGGTTCATTTATTCGTATTGCTAAGTAGTATTCCACTGTTTAGATATACTACATTTTATTGATTCATACACTTGGTGATGGACATTGAGCTCTTCCTAATATTTGGTGATTACAAGAAGAGCTGAGAACAGTCAGGTAAAAGTGTTTGTATGGATATATAATATCTTCTTCCCAGCAAAAGGAGGAGATGTAAGTTTAACATTTTAAGAAATAAGACAATCTGTATTAAAGTTTATAGGACATTATAAAGTGCGACCTAAACGCATGTGATTACTATGCTTAGAAATATGCTCATTTTGTCTGGTCACTGTGGTATGACTAAAAATATCCTATTCAAATTTAATAAGAAGTAAATTATTAAATCAAAGTGAGCATATTATGGTACATGATTCCCAAGAATCTTGGACAAGTCTTAAAAGACCTAGATTTAAAAATGGATTAGAGTCTCTACTAAGAAGAAAAAACTTATAAAATAAGTGTCAACAAATAGTGAGAAAATATGTGGAAATATATGCTGTGACTAAACTTAACTAGGTGGTATCATATATAAAGAAGATAATTTTGTTTATCATAAGGAGATGCAAACTTTATTATTTAAACTAGTGCTCAGTTTTCACAAGACACCACTTACATTGTCTCAGCTAATATATTTCTGAGACAGAAAATTCAGTATTAGTGTATTTTCTATCTAACAGACAGAAATAAAGAAATTGAGATTCATAGAAAAATTGGAATTAAATAGAAAAGATTTAAATGTAAAGATAAAAACATGGAGTCACATTAAGGCTTGAGAGTGGTCTTTATGTGTACAATTAACTTTTTGCTCAGTTTCTTATGTTCTTCCTAGGTTAGGTCCAAGCAGATGAGATATTAGAAACGTTAAGTGTGTTATGATTTCCAAGAAGGAAATTACGAAGTGAGAGGTAAGGAGGGGGAAGAAAACACAATGGGGGAAACATCGAATCATTTGTAGTGTGGGCTAATTCAGAATAGCAGCAAAAGGCCTGGATGCTTAAGCAATCTTGCTTGCTTTAAAATTATTTGAAGTAATGACAATGATACTCTAAGAGTTTGTTAAAATTTCATGTTAAAAAGCTAGAGTGGTTTGGTCTATCCTTTAATCATTTACTTTATAAAATTTAAAATATTCTGAATAGAAAAAGACTTCTATTATCTAAAAAATGTCTAGTTGGCTTCTTAATGTTTGGTACTATCAGGTAAAAGAGAGTTTAGGCTAAAATTTCAGAGCATGTAGCATGACAGACAAATACAGATGAGGTGGATAGGAAGAAACAAACATTTTACTTTAAAAATATTTCATATCTAATACATTATTATGGTGCATGGCATTCAGGCCATTGTATATGTTTTAGTGGTCTAGGAATAAAAAAGGCTGACTTCTGACTGAAAAGTATGATTAAGACTAATTATTCTGCATTAAAAATGTTAACTTTGTTAGAGCAAGTTTTTCCTTTTAAAATGTCAGAAACTTCTATCATTATTTTAATTCTTGTTCTACATTATACTTAGTGTTTTAAAACATGATTTTTAAAATTTTGTAAATTTATGAACATTAAAAAATGTTATATTTTCATATTATTGCAATTAGTCATATTTGCACTTCCAGCCTCATATTTTTATTCTATATATACTACTGTAGCAATTTACTTTGTTAATAACCTTGAACCAAGATTAATATCCCAGTTTTAAGATTTGAACTGGAACACTTTAAAAGAAGCACTTTCTAGTCTTGATCAAATGGTACACCTTTTCTCAGGGATTTTCAATTTTGTTCCTACTTTGCAATAATTAACCACTCAAATAGTTGCTATAGCTATGCTCAGTTATCAAGGAAACAGTTTATCTTACATTAATAGAGCAGAGATACATATGAAGTGTAGCAGACATTTCAGAAATTCATGGAGTTTAAAGCCATCAAGATGTGGGGCCACTTAGTGGCCTTAACTATATGAAATGCTTTTTGTTATTCATCTGTTTATGTACCGCAAGCTATCCCTTCTAAGATGATCCTTATAGAGCCTTTTTGAATCAACCATAGTTCATTAGTAAATAAACTATCCAAAACTGATCATTGGAAGATGACTTTTTTTTTAAAGATGCAAATACAAAATGTTGTTTATATAATTATGTGGTGGAAAGATCAACTGGTTATTCATTTGTCATTTTAAAATACTGCTATGTATGATAGGAATATCAGCGTGGTATCTAAAATCAGGAAAATCATTGAGGTATCTACTGATTATAAATGAAATTATAGTCATATGATATTGTAAATGAATTGGGTTAGCTTTTATATTTTGTTAAAATATAAATATTTTTGTAAGTAATAGATTAAATGAATTCAAACTAAGGACTTAATATTAACTGATTTTCTTTGATCAAGTCACATTGAAATATTGTTCTTTAGTAAGCCTAGGCAAAACTTTACTTTTTAGAGTTGTTTTTGACCAGTATTAAACCAGATTATTTATAAAAAGAAGAATAAAAAGTAGTTGTATAAATTAAATAATTTCGAAAAAAGCAAATTTTTGAACAAAATCACAAATCAAAATAGGCCATCGTGGTCTTTCTGTAGGTTGTTGACAGCAAAGCATTATTAATCTACATCCTAAAAGCTTGATTCACTTGTTTCAACAAGATTGAAAGGTGACCTGGTCGGCATGGCATATGGCCTTTACCAAACATCTGTGATTAAAACAAATGTGGCAATTCTGGGACAATAAAACAAGGGAACATTTGTCTTTATAAAGGGCATAAAGCCATAATAATAAGCAATATCGATCAAGAATCCAGATGCCAATTATTTAGATTAAATTTTAGTTAATTCTTAATAACTGTATGCAGTAGGTTCTAATACTATCTCCTTTTTCTGAACCCAAACTCTTTACATATGTTTTAACTAAAAAAAAATTTGACTCTGTATGAATATTGGTGAGTTCAACACCTAAGTTTATATGCATATATATATAATATATATAACTAAGATTTTATATAGTTGTAAATACATAAGTACATATATGTATAGATACATAATAGTACCAGGTACATGTGCAAAGCAGTAAAAAATGTGACTTATCTGGTAATGAAATATGTGGATATGTGGTAAAATGAGTTTTCTTCTTTCTAAAGCTGTTAACTTACACACGTAATACCTAGCTGCTTTTAAAATAGAATTTTTTTTTCTTTTATCAACAACTCCTCCTCCTTGGCAATCTCTTTCTAAAGAACTATTTGGAAAAGGTCCTTCCTAAAAGTCTTTACTTAGTTAATGAAAATCTACTGGGAGATAGAGGGTGGTGGGCAGAGTCTGTGGTTTATACTTACTGTTGAAATTGTAGTCCCTTGCTTTTTCTAAGACTCTACCTTATAAGGTTTTAAAATAAGTTTCATTTTTAAAGATGCTTTCTCATTTTTGTCTGCAAAATTGACTAGCAGAACTGTTTGGAGTTCCTTTGGTTGTTACATATCTATACTCTCATAATAATTTGAAATTATTTGTTTATTGAAACACTTATTTGGAAATATTTTTCAGACACAATATTGATTTGTGAGGCAAAGGAATACTAAAACTTACTCTTCTTTTTTTTTTTTTTTTAGATGCAGTCTTGCTCTGTTGCCCAGGCTGGAGTGCAATCTCAGTTCACTGCAACCTCTGCCTCTTGGGTTCAAGCAATTCTCCTGCCTCAGCCTCCTGAGTAGCTGGGATTGCAGGCATGCACCACCACGCCCACCTAATTTCTGTACTTTTAGTAGAGATGGGGTTTCACCGTGTTGACCAGGCTGGTCTCAAACGCCTGACCTAGTGATCTGCTCACCTTGGCCTCCCAAAGTGCTGGGATTACAGGTATGAGCCACTGTGCTCGGCCAAAACTGACACTTTTTTATACTGTAGGACTACGATTTCACTTTCTAATGCTTTTCCAGGACAGAGCTGCTCAGTGCTGACTGTGTGTCAGGTACTCAGCCTGGTGACTACACTTTAAATTTGGACTCAAAAAAATCTCTGCCTAAGTGCGGTAAGAGAAAAAAACAGGTAATTCAAACTTACTTGAGAATTCTGAAAATGTCTTCTAGAAGTTGAGATCTATCCGGCAGGTCTTAAATAAATAATAGAATATTTTTAGTAGGAGTGGAGCAGAGAAGGGGATGTGGGAATAGGATAGATAAGGATGTGGAGGCTTAAGAGTGCATTTGGTAAAGACACGCGCACGTGTGTGTGTGTGTGTGTGTGTGTGTGTGAATAAGGTATGGAATGTGGTCTTACATTCAGTGCCCTGAAATCTGACCCGTTGATTCCTGTCAAACTGATTTGTATGAAGCATATAGATATCTTAGCTTTTCCTTTTTAATCTCTTCACTAAATGTGTGGTTCTTAGTCTACTCAGTGGGGATTTTTCAGAAGAAGTGTTTCCAAGAAAACCTGGTACAGGAGTGGGGATGTGGAAACAAAAGAGAAAATGAGGAGGCTACACTCGTCAGGGTTATCCACAGGACTGTACACAAATCACATAAGGTAATTCCAAAATCTGCAGGCTAGGCTGGCAGGCTGGAGACCCGGGGAAGAGCTGATGCTGAAGTTTCAGTGTGAAGGGAGTTTGCTGCCAGAATTCCCTCTTTTCAGGGGAACTCAGTCTTTCTCTTCAGGCCTACAACTGATTAAATGCGGCCCATCCATTTTATGAAAGGCAACCTGCTTTACTCAGACTCACTGATTTTAACATTCGTCACATCTAAAACAATGCTTTCACAGCAACATCCATACCTGTGTTTCACCAAGTATCTGGGAAGAGTGGTCTAGTCAAGTTGACACGTGAAATTAGCCATCACTGAGGCCAAGCAACAGCACAGTGTCAGGTAAATCCCCATGGCGAATAACTTTGGCTCAGTCCCACTTGGTAGTTTTGAACGCAGTCTAGGTCACATTTTAAGAGTTATCTCAATCAGGGGACAGCGAGCTGGTAAATATATCTATTCTTTCTCTCCTGCAATCATTGGTTAATGGTGGCTCCTTAGGGGACATAATTCTCAGGTTTTTGTGTGAGCAGACAAAGCTGTCTCAGTAGCCTAAGGACATTTCTCTAACAAAGAAGTATATACGTGCTGGCTGTTGGAATGACAGTATGCCTATAGCCATTATAGACAATATGTCTCTAGAAGTAAAGAGATTAATGGGGATCATCAAAAGCATTTGCATGTACATAAGGAGTTGGGGAAAAGAACTGAGGTTTACAAAGTATAGCAGTACTAAACCATGAAGGGTTTTTCAGTACACATCCAAGAATGTAGATTTCATATAACGATAAGTTAGTGTCAGGCTTTACCAGTACCGTCCTGCAGGGAAATTATCATTTGAAATCATTATATATTATCCCCAGGGTCTCTCATTAAGGAGGTCTAAAATTAGGCCCTGGAATCTGATTTAGGATCAATGTATCAGGCTTTGGAGAGTCCCGAAAGAGTTGCACAGGTGCAGAACATGATCATATTTACACTTTACAAAAAGCACACTTGTAATAACTGGAAGGAAGGCAAAACTGAAAGAAATGATCCTTCTTTACTGCATTAAAACACCAGGTGTGAAGACATTATGTGAGAGGAAAGTTAAGAATATATTTAGATGGCAAATTTGACAAAAGTATTTAAAGAGGGACAAGGAAGAAAATGATTAGTGAAAATTTCCAATTCTCAGGCTTGGGAGATGGAAATGATAGTAGTGCCAAACCCTGAAATATAGAACACCGAAGCAGGATTTGCTGGGGAAAATAGTGAATGAGGTTTGAATGGTCAGTGGGACATCAAGGAAGAAACAGCTGGGAGTCAGAAAGAAAGTATCAGAATAGAAGACTGTAGACTGAAGATAAAACTTTTTGAGTTATTAGTATAGCTCAGATATTGACAAACTATGACCAGCAGGCCAAATCCGTCCTTGCAAGTGTTATGTAAATAAACTTTTTTGGAACACAGCCACACTCATTTGTTTACATATGATCTATAAGAGCTTTTTCTAAATGACAGAGCAAAGTACAAATATCTTTGTTATGACAGAGAGTATAAGGCCCACACAGCAAACAGTACTTCCTATCTGGCTCTCTTTATAAAATGTTTTCAGACTCCTGGTGTAGATGGGTAGTGACTGAACTTTTGGGAATGCATAGATTGCCAAGGGGATGTGTATATTGCAAAGACAATTGAATGGAGCACAAACATTTAAAGACAAAGGAGAAGAAAAAGAACAAAGGAGATGTCATGTGCATCCATGTGAAGAGACCACCAAACAGGCTTTGTGTGAGCAACATGGCTGTTTATTTCACCTGGGTGCAGGCAGGCTGAGTCCAAAAAGAGAGCCAGGGAAGGGAGATAAGTTGTGGGGCCGTTTTATAGGATTTGGATAGGTAAAGGAAAATTACAGTCAAAGGGGGGTTGTTCTCTGGCCGGCAGGAGTGGGGGGTCACAAGGTGCTCAGTGGGGGAGCTTTTTGAGCCAGGATGAGCCAGGAAAAGGAATTTCACAAGATAATATCATCGCTTAAGGCAAGGACTGGCCATTTTTACTTCTTTTGTGGTGGAATGTCATCAGTTAAGTCGAGGCAGGGCATTTACACTTCTTTTGTGATTCTTCAGTTACTTCAGGCCATCTGGGCGTATATATATACGTGCAAGTCACAGTGGATGCGATGGCTTGGCTTGGACTCAGAGGCCTGACAGGAGGCAGACTGCAAACAATAGACCTAGTGAAGAGAGGAAAAAAAGCTATAATTTTAAATCTATATTTATCTAGTACTATTCTATTCTGTCTATATTTTTTCGATTCACCAAATAAGCCAGATGCTGACAGAAAAACAGGCAGAGTACTTGTTCCCATTTTCTTTCCTTTCTGATCTCTGTCTTGTCTTTTCTTCAACATGTGTATTAGCCTATTTTCACGTTGCTATAAAGAACTGCCCAAGACTGGGTAATTTACAAAGAGAAAAGATTTAATTGACTCACAGTTCTGCAAGGCCAGGGAGGCCTCAGGAAACTTACAGTCGTGGTGGAAGGGGAAGCAAACGTGTCTTACATGGCAGCAGGAGCAAGAGAGCATGCGAAGGAGGAACTGACAAGCCCTTATAAAACCACCAAATATCCTGAGAACTCTTTCCTCACTATTACGATAACAGCACAGGGGAAACTGCGCCTGTGATCCAACCATCTCCCACAAGTTCCTTCCCTGGACACGTGGGGATTACAATTCAAAATGAGAGTTGTAATCTGGTTGGGGACACAGAGAAAAACCATATCAACATGCATTCAAGAAAGAAGATAGTTGGTGGAGGAAATAACAAAGATCATTCTGGAAGTCGTGTTTTATTTAAAGATGAAGAAATGTTCCGAGAAACGCGTTGTTGGGTGATTTCATCATTGTGCGAACATCACAGAGTGTACTTACGTAAACTCAGATGGGACAGCCTGCTACATGCCTAGGCTATATGGTATGGCCTGTTGCTCTTAGGTTACAGATCTGTATGGCATGTTACTGTTCTGAATAGTGTAAGGAAGTAGTAACACAATATTAAGTATTTGTGTATCTACACACACCTAGGTATAGAAAAGATATGGGAAAAGATTTTAAAAATGGCACATCTGTATAGGACATTTAGCATCGATGGCGCTTACAGCACTGGAGGTTGTTATGAGTGAAGCAGTGAGTGAGAGGTGAGTGAATGTGAAGGCCTAGGACATACTGTACACTACTGTAGACATTACAAACACTTATATTTAGGCTACACTAAATTTATAAAAAATAGTTTTCTTCCTTCAATAGTAAGTTAATCTTACTATAATGTTTTTACTTTAAAACTTTTAATGTTTTTAAACTTTTTAATTCTTTCGTGATAGCACTTAAAGCAAATATGCTTTGTGCAGCTATACAAAAATATTTTCTTCATAGACTTCTGCTAAAGGCTGTATTTTCAAAATTTTTCATTTTTCTGTTTACTTTGAAAACTGTTTTTGTTAAACACTAAGATAAAAATGCATACATTAGCGTAGGCCCACACACATTCATGGGGTGTTCCACCACCACGTCTTGTTGTTCTAGAATGTCTTCAGGGTCAATTACATGCATGGAGCTGTCATTTCCTATGATAATAATGCCTTCTTCTGGATACCTTCTGAAGGACTGGCCTGAGGATGTTTTACAGTTAATAATTTCTATCTAAGTAGGAGTACACTCAAAATGATGAAGTATAGTAAATACACAAACCAGGAACATAGTTGTTTATTAGCAAGTATTATGTACCATACATAATTATATGTATGAAGACTTTGAAATGACAGTCTTAGGTTTGATTAACCAGCATTGCCACAAATATGAGAGTAATGTGTTGCATGGTAACTATCACAACTACAATGCCACGAGGTGATGGGAATTTTTTAGCTTCATTAAAATCTTATGAGACCATCATTGAATATGTGGTCCGTCGTTGACCAAAACATCATGATGTGGCTCATGACTGTAGCTCTAACTGCCTCAGAAGATCCAGGAAAAAGCAGGTTCCTCTGAGGCCAGGAGCCCATTCAGTATCTTAGCCAATGGCATGCATTATAGGTGTGTGTCAATCACGCGTCCTGTTTTGCTTTCACATGTCTTTTATCCTCCACTAGTTCCCTTTTATTTGGTTGATACGTTTTTTTCTTTTTTTCCCAGACAGATACAAATAGCGCAGCCTTTTGCCAAAGAAATGATATCTTGTTTCCTTTGCCAGGAGCTGTGTACTTGCAACAGTAATGTAAATGTGTGGCCCACATTAGGTACTCAAGCAACTTATCATTTGTTTGAAAAGGAGCCCTCTATTTGACTAGGAGAAACAGGAGCCAAATGAGCTTGATTCCTTCCTATACCAGCCAGCAATGCAATGACAAGAACGGGGACTGGGGAAGGACAAAGTGATCCGTCACCCATGCACACAGGTGCAGGGGCTGTCCTTGAAGTGGTTGGTTGTGCTTGGGACTCTGCTTTGGTCTGTTAATTACATATTGTAACATGGATTTCATAAGTGACTGTAATTCATTGGTAATTTCTTGAGAAATTACAATTTTTGAAAGGAAAGTTTTTTTCTTTGTGTTGCCTGATGGATTCTCATGGTTTGTAAAATCTTTAGAATTCATAATCCTTAGGTAATACACTTTGTAGAAACAGCAGGAGTGTGAGGATTTGCAAACCTTCTGTTCTTCACTGATGAATATAAAAATGCTGTGGTTTACTTCAACTGTCGAAAGTGGGACTTTCTTCATATTTAAGCAGTGGTGTTCTCTTTTCATGCTGAAAAGCATGAATTGTCAAAAATGGACATCTTGCCATGAATAAAGATGAAAACTGAGTAGGTGACTCACAAATGTGCTTGACAAGAGAGAAATGGTTTGAATATAGAGTGTATATATACTCTTCTGCTAAAAACTTGGGAGACTAAACAAGTCTGATTGCAA
Source organism: Colobus angolensis palliatus (assembly GCF_000951035.1). Lineage (NCBI taxonomy): Eukaryota > Metazoa > Chordata > Mammalia > Primates > Cercopithecidae > Colobus > Colobus angolensis. The sequence continues at coordinate 2,557,184 of NW_012117077.1, forward strand.
TGGGTAACCAGCAAACAGGTACAGGGACATCAGTGTGTTCTCGTGATATCCACATCGCCAAGCAAACCTCTTCTGTGTGCTCTTGTTTGTGAGACTAAGATTCAGCTCTCTTCAGACTAGGATCACAGCTTGGGTGTGATTTGATCCTGCTTCAAGCTGGCAAAGCCTCAGAAGCCCTCTATCATCAGAATCGTGCTCAGAGGAAATAGCTGGAGACTATTCTTGAAGAACTGTTATCTTTAGTACTGGAGTTCAGTGTCCTGTTTGGGTCTCACTGACTTGCTATTCCAGGGACACTCACTGGCATCTGAAACCTCATTCTGGGATCTGGGAATGAAACAGAATTCAGGCAGGAAGCCTTAGAAGTGCCTTATGTTCAGAAAGACCCTGTGTCCTCTTAAGGGAGCATCATTGGTAAACTTCCTATTCTCAATTTCCGTATCTTTAAAAGTCGCTGAATGAATTAAATTATGTGATGTGGAATTCATAAAGAACTCAAGAGTACCTGCTATTACTGTATAATGTATTGTTTCTATTTACAGCACATACAAAGTACCAGTTTTTCCATTGTTAATGTGGATGTGAATGTTGCCCTAAAATAATTTTGTCTTTTGATTTGTTTGTTATTCTTCATCTATCCTTGCTTCTATCATTATTAAAAATTTATCTATGAATAAATTTAGGGAGGAAATTGAAGTCATTATAAAGTTGCATATCCAAGCACGGCAATGATTTGTAATTGTCCCAACAGTTAAGAGTACATCAGTACAGCCCTAACCATATTCACTAAGGGCTTTTACACTGACTACAGAGATTGTGGGTGCTGAGTTTTCCCCATGTGTTGCCATAAATCTGCTTTTCCTTTCACTTAAGAAGGTACTTAGAATCACAAGAGTGTAAGACTGATGTTATCATAGACTAACATTATAATCCTTTTATTTTATGGAAAAAACCATTATTTGTGAATTTCTGCCATTCTTAACAGCTGGCAATGGGTCATGAGAGCTCGCTGCCAGATGCCAAGAGCCTGGCTAAGACACACGAGAGAAGAGAACTCCTAAGCACGGTGATGGCAGAAGTGTGTGCCAATTTGAGTAATGCTTTTTCTCACATACTTTCTATTTTTCCTCTGTCTGGGAACTAGTGCAAGAAATCTAAAAGAGGAAAACCAGCCTGTTTTCTCTCACTTATTTGAATTTACTAGTGTTTGCAATAGTGTTAATTTCTGGCTTTAACTGAAGTATGTTTTTTTGCAGTTTATTCTCTCATTTTTCATTCATGTATTCATTTATCCTTTTATCAACCAATATTTCCCTTCCTTTTTTGACAGGGTTCCTGCATTACATGCTGCAGATTACCAGGACAATGCCTGTTCCCCCAGGAGTTTCCAATCTTCATGTAATTTATACAAACATGTCCATCCACGTTAATCTAAACAAATAGTTCTCCATGGTACTAGTGATGGGAGTAAAGGGCTGCTCCCGGAAGACATTCTTTGGCAATGTCTGAAGACATTTGTAATGACTGAGGGACTGAGTGCTCCTGGCATGCCAAGTAGTGAAGAAATGCTGCTAGATATTCTGCAATGCACAGGAGAGCTCTGGGATAACATAAAGTATTATCCAGTCCCAAATGAGAAACCCTGTTCTAAACTTTTGCTTGAAACAGGTTTTATCCTTTACTTAGCACAATTCTTTATGTATAATAAAGGGATTTGCTACTTTGTTCATCAACTAACAGAGGTTCCTAACAGATTGTATACCATTTCATAAATATTTGTCAAAAGGATTAATAAATATTAAACTGGATTAAATTTAATAATGCAGTATAAAGAATAATGATGTGAGGAGTAGAACTGGGTTTGTATTTTTACTCCATAATTTAATATTCTGTAGTTTTGATCAAGTTACTTAACATTTCAGAATCTTAGTTGTATACTAATATAGGATATTAGTACTCACTACTGTACTTAGATTTGAATAAAATATAATGTATGTACATAATAGTTTCTTATAGGATGCATTTCTTGTCTCTTCTGTGGCTAAATAAATTTTGAAAGGGTGAATGCGTAACTTTTTAAATTAATAATCCTACATTAGATATCCCACAACGTATTATTTTGGGGTTATGTTTTCAATTTTCTTTTGAATGACATCTTTTGTGAAAACAAGGTTATTCTGGCTACTGTTTTCTTTTGATTGTTGTTGCAGCCTTACAGTAGAAGGATTGAGTTTGTATTTGGGTCTATATGCTGTTACCTGTTCTTTGTGTGCAAAAATGTAAGCACTAAATGCTCCAGATGGTACCACAGATGCAGAAAGGTTAAGAGATGTAATCAATTGTCATACCAGGGAGGCATTCAATGTGATTTTGAGTTTATTGTGAGTCCCTACTGACTGAATTAGAATGTCATGTTCTGTGACAGGATCGTAATAGATTAGATGCTTGCTCCTCTCTGCTCTTCTGGATAAATAAAGGGGAAATGCAGTTGTGAATTGCCTCACTCAGTGGTGAGGACTTCCATGATTGTCTGAGAATGTCCACTCACACTCTCTACCTCACAGTTCAAACTATTTAAGCTGAAACCTTGACATCTCCTCTGTTGTGGAATAAATGAATCATAGTATTATCAGAATATCCCAGAAAATGCTGTGCCTACTGAAGGAATAAAGGGAGGGAGAAGACTCCAATTCTGAAGGGGCAAGCTCGATGTTTGCCTTTAGTTAGAGGAAGAAAGCAGCACCTGAGGGTGGTATTGTTTGGCCATAGAGTAATAGAAGGTTGCTTGATAATAGGTTTCTTTCTTACATAAATTGAGAAACCCATAATTTGAGAAGTTATTTTCCACAGGTAAGAAAGAATAGCATGTATTACATAGGTAGGCTAATGCCCATAAACCACCTAAAGCCCTTTGACAATTATTAATTTTTTTAGCAAGTCTAGGTCATGTAATTTCCTTCATGACAGCAATACTTTTGACCATGTAATATTGTAAGCCATCATAATATGGTGGCTCAGCCATTCAGTGGTATTAGAAAATGTGAAAAAAATAAGATAAAGTTTTGAAATAGAGGCTGTGATAAGCTATTGCTCTTAAAACTATATGAGAGGTAATTTCATTTTAAAATTGGTTTGATAAAGTATCTCACTTGACATCACACTGTGGCATCTGAAAGTAAAAGTTCTGGACTAGAAAATCTTCAGTCTTCAATACGGCTCTCATGAGTTTCTATGGCAATTACACTCAGCTATGATACTCAAATGTGATGAACTCATGCAAGTTTTAAGCCTAACCTAACATTAAGTGACAGTGAAAAAAATTACTACACTAATGTTTCAACGGATATTTCTCATTGATAGTGGGTTAAATCTTCCAAGATAAAGTCAATAAAATATATAAACTAGCTTGAGAAATTGTAATTATTGCACTAACAGGTAAGTACAAATGTTTTTTGTCACAATTCCCTTAGAATATCATTGTTAATAAAATTGTAAGAAGTTTTAAAGTGAGAAGCATGAGGACTTAAAATTGTCTTCCTTGGTTTTCTTGAGTTTATGGAATATATTTTCATCTTTTAGTCGTAGTTATGTTTTTAAATAACTCTGTTCTGCTCCATGAGAGACATTTCAGTTCTAAATGTATGCAACCAAATTATCTCTTAACCCTCATTTTCAAACTGCAGTTCAATCAGCATACTCCAGATGGCACACAATGATGATAAAATTATGCATATGTTACATTGAGGGACTGAATATGCAAACAGAAGGAGCTGGTTAACTAAGGCTTTTAAATTGCCTTCAGGACTTTACCATTCTCCTACATAATGAAAAAAAACACAGATAATGTTTTGCTTAGTTTTGGGATTTGACACTTTTTAATATAGCAAAATGAAATGCAATTGTAATCCATAATAGTCCACATGAAATTTTGCCAATGTCAATATAAAAGCAAATGTTTTCCTACAGAAGTCTGTACATAGTGGTGCATTTTTACCTTAGTTTATTACCAATGATTTTCAGATTATACTTTCCTCTTGAGAAAATAAGTCAGGGGAAAACCAATCTCAATTAATATATTTCACAAATTAACAGGCATTTTTCTTTTTCTAACTACATGACTGGGGAGTCAGGTCATCCTCTTTCGTTTGCATAATCTTAGAAAAACATAATATTTGGGGAAATATATAGGGAAGAAAAGCAAACAAAAGTCATTTATCTCTAATTACCAACGGATTATCAACTGTTCTATTATTGAATAATGTTTTCACAGATCTATGGCTCTTTAGTGTGAAAGCTACTAATCAGATCCTTACAGTCACATACAAAAATAGTTAAAGAAATCATGTATTTTTTCAATGTACTGTTACACTATTGTCTTCAGTAAATCTACTCAATTCCAAGGACAATTGTCTGTTTCAGTAAAAAGCATGTCCATATAGTTTAGATAACTGTTAGTATAGTTTTTAAAGATTAAAGAAAATCGATGGTAGCTTAGCAGTAAAGTCTTCTATATGACAACTTTGGATTATACATATATATATATATAAAATTTCTACCTATCAACATCCAACCAAAAATTATTATTTTGAAATGTTTAGTCTTACTGCCTAAGGTGGGTTTGTGTAAATTGGTGATACTTTTTTTTTTAATAGACTTTCTTAGTTGGGAAGTCCTTTATTCATACTGGAAACTGGGTTTTGTTTTTTTTTTTTCTGTAGTTTCATGCATTGATTTTGATGAACATTTCATGCTAAAGGAGTTTCTAAAGTAGAACAATTCAGAATCCATGAATAGTAATTGAGCCCTTTAGTTCTGCTCTAAACTTAAAACCATTATTCTCCATTTAAAGCAGACAAATCATGTTGCTCTACAGAACACTGCTCTGTCATTTTAGTGTTTTGTGGTGGTTGCTTCCAGTGAGCTGGGCTGGAATATTAAACTCTCTTTGCTTCCTATGCTCTCTCTTGCTGTGCCGGGCACATTTAGGGTTCTGTTTGAAATGGGCAAAAAGCAATTCTGTTGTCCATAAAGAATAACTTGTAAGCTGGTGTGGGTTCCTGTACATTCTTTATTTTGTGAAGAGAATGTGCTATTTGTCAGGCTTTGAATCTCTGGCAACCGGCTTGCTGAAACTCAGTTTAAATGTACTGTCGTGCATAAACAATCAAATGTAAAACATAATAAAAGTCTCTTCTTCTGACTGTATTTCTCACAACAAACACATCGGCTCAATACACTATTCTATGTATGGGGAGTTGTATCTGTCAGAAACTAATTTTAAGTGTCATGTAAAAACAAAAAGATAATAGAATAGTGAAAAATTGCTTTTAATATTAAAAACGAACTCTAGCATTTGAGAAAAAGTAGCTATTATGGTGCTTGCAGAGTGATGTCGTCAAAAGCCTCTGTGCTGAGAGCTCATTTCATAGCAGGGCAATCATTTTCTAACATGAACTGTCCTGTTACAAAAGTTGTCCAAATACATGTTTGGATTCTCATGATCTGTTTTGTTTGCCTGATGGAGAAAAACTTCGAGTAGCTCTTAAAAAACAAACATACTTCTTTAACCAAAAAAAATAAAATTTGTACTGGAAGCACTATGGTAGAGTGATTTTTTAGGCCTGTCTTCATAAAAAAAAATGCATTCATCTAAATTTTGTGCACTACATTTGTGTACTCTCACATTTAAGATGCCATATATTAATATTCACTAAATATTATATGTGTTTGATGATCTTTTGATTCTTATTTAAAGATGGCTTATACATGAATTTTCATTCTATATCATTGTCTTTCTTGGATACTATGTAGAAAATGCTAATTCTGAATACTACAAATATGAAAGATCTTCTCTCTTTTCTCCTTTCTTTCCTTCTTCCTTCTTCTCTCTCCTCTTTCCCTCTCTTTGCCGCTTTCTCCCTCTCTTTCTTTTTTCTCTTCTCTTTTTCCTTTCCTCCATCCCTTCCTCTCTCCTCCCCTCCCTCCTTTCCTTGCTTCTCTATCTTTCCTCTTTCCTTCCTTCTCTTCTGTTTCCTTCCTTCCTTCTTTCCTCCCTTACTTCCTCCCCCTTCCCTCCTTTCCTCCCTCTCTGCCTTCCTTCCTTCTTTCCCTCCCTCCCCCCTCCCTCCCTTCCTTCCTTCCTTCCTTCCCTACTTCTTTCCTCCCATCCTTCCTGACTTTTCTTAGAAATATAAAATGAAATAAAATAATATTTCTGACAACAGATCAAATTCTATTATAAAAACTATATAAACAAACATTTTTAGGTTACCATCAGGAGTCAAAGACTAATCGTATTTCTCATACAACACGGTGCCAATCCCAAGCCACCTGATTCATCCAGTGCTCAGTAACAACCACGTCATCAACAGCATAATAGCAGCATCTTCTAATGCTGGAAGAAAAGCAACATAATGGGTTTGCTGAGAGATTATGTGAGAGCCTACAAGATGACATCCTAATAAATATTTAAGGGTATGTTTGACCATTAAGGAATTCTATCTCAGTTGGTGAATGCAGACCTAACTCCCTCTAGTAGGATACGGCTTTGCAGTAGAAATAGAAGCATGGCCAATGTATCTTGTTATTTACATCTAAGGCATAATCAGAAGTATAAAAAGGAAGTACAAACTACACTAGGGACTTATTTGGTCATTCTTTATAAGTGAGGAGGATAATGGGCAAAAGTTTAAAAGAAATGTGTATGCAAGAGATTCTTTGGATAAAGTGGCCAGATAAAATACAGGGTACCCAGTTAAATTTAAATTTTAACTAAACAACAAACAACTTCTATTATGTCACAAGTATTGGGACATATTTATACTAAAAATTCAGTGTTTATCTGAAATTCAAATTTAATTGGATGTCATATAGTTTCCATTGTTAAATCTGGCAGTCCTGGTGTGAAGAAAGCATTGGAAGGGTAATGGAAGCAGGAGCGGATAAACTCCAGACTGATCCTGGGCCTCCCCTGCATAACTTTTCCTCTTTTTTCCATCCTGTGAAATTAAAGAAGTGGAAGTGGGGGTCATACGTGATTGTATCTAGGAAGGACAGACTGAGGGTTCTTGTATCTAGAAGCATCAGTATGTAGGACTTAGAAAAGGAGAGAGGGTCAACAAGATGCAGCATTAGCACCTCACTTATTAAATCATCAAGGCCGTTGATACAAAATGCAAGTTTCATCCTCAAAGAATTGTCCTATATCAATCAAATGTGCACCTAAATTAGGAGGTAGTATGGATTGAATTTTGAATAAAAATGGAAGAATCTAGAAGAAACAGGACCTCTAACTCAATCACCATTTTGGTGATACTTCGTATTTTCTTCTGCTGCTTACTTACAGGCATATTTTAGAGAGGGCAAAGGAGGACACTTCCATTTTGACCTGTTGTCATTTCTCTTGAAGACTACATCACAGAAAAAGTTACATTATTAGTCTTTGTGGTAAGTTACAAGGTACTCAAATCAAGCAATTTTATACTAAAACATAACTTTTTGAGTGTCAGACATACATCCTGGTGCCTTATACATCTTCTAAACTAGGCACCTCCATTTTCCATATACAAAAACAATACAAAACAAAGAAAGATTAAAATTAAGTTCAAGGTTACAAATCCAGAAAGTGAAGAAGCTGAGATTAGAATTCAGTGTAATAAGACAACCGTTATTGTTGTTTAGCTGCCTAAGAAAAAAATCAAAATTACTCCATGACAGCTCGAACTACACAGTATTTGAAGTGTTGTTCTGGCCACTTTTTGTTACTCATTGAAGTAACCCAAACATGAGTTCTAAACCTTAAGTATAAGGTCTAGAATTTAAATGAAAACAAGAACCTGAGATAAGTTCCGGAAAGACATTCTGGTTGAGATGCTAAGTTTGAACATTATTAGCTATCATAATTCATATTCTACTTATCAGTTACTCTATTTAAACAATGCAGATGGCAATGCTGACTACCCCGCTGTGATATTGTAGGAAGAACAATGACAACAAAGGCATACCCAAAATAATGCAGAGCTTTTTTAGTGTGTACCGACTGTGGGGCGCTATATGAAGATAAAATGACAACAGTAGCTCTCTGATAGACATAAGTGTAGACGTTTCCATCCATTCACCCACTCTGCAGATAATGACCAGGAAAAAAGTGGCTTTTATCGTAAGTGAGAGGGCATATATATTCAAAACAGGCAGATGCGATTTTTTTAAAAAAGAAAATTACCGAATTCATACATTTTTTAGCAACAGAGAAGTTAGATGAAGTTACTTTAAAAATTAGTTAAAATGCAAACCTTGGCCCGCCTTACAATCAATTTTTCAAAGAGGTAAGAACGGGACTTTAGAATTGAAAGATTGTAATTCGAATGAATATTAATGCTCAAGTGTGTGGAGCACAGGGGTAACTGACCTCGGACCTCACACAGTGTACAAAGTAGCTGCTTAGCTGGGAAAACCAATTTTTCACCTTTTCTTTTTGTCAGAAATAGGAGACACTCCACTATAGGCTGGATTTTGTTCCTTGTAGAGGTCAAATCAGTGGCTGCTTGAAAAATTCATGATCCAGAAAAGGTAATTTTTAATGAATATTTATGAGCGATGTCCTTTCTTATCAGAGCTGTGCAAGTTTTCTGAAGCTTGCCACTAAGACTGGCTTCTGATTTTTAGCAAAAAACCTCTGAATCAAAACGAGGAAAATGGACTTGATATTCTCTCGTCTGACTCATTTTGGCTTCTCCTGTTACGCACCATCATTGCATATAAAACAACATGGTTCGATGCTGTTCATATCACCACGGCTGCAGCATTCTTTCCATTACTTTTGGGATCCAAACACCAACATAAAAGAACATTTACAGGACATTATACTCTTTCTATATTTTTTAACCCTAAACATACTTTGCCCATAAGGCTGCTAATGACTCAGACCAAGTGACAATGGAAATATAGAGTTTTCCTCCACGAGCAGTGGCTCTCTTAGTCAATACGTAAAAACAATAAACTCAGAAGACTAAAAAAGTTTATAGCTAAATCGTGATGTTTTAGATTTCCTGCACTGTCTCTTAACATCATTATAAACCAGAGGATGATAGGGTTCTAGCAAAACATCTGTTGACATTTTCCAGTAAATACATACAAAATCCCTGAGAAAACTATTAGATATTAATTTGTATGTCTAAAATAATGTGCTATATTCATACTTTTTCAGAATATTAGATACAATCAAATGTCTTTGTAAGTTATTCTAAATCTAATGGATTGTAAAAATAAAACTGCATCACGAAAATAATTCACCCTGCCTACAAACTGGTAAACATTTTAACTTTCAGCCTCTGCCATTTGATAATATGAAATGTCTTCACGACACAAAATTACTACTTTACTACTTATAGATTTTCCCCTCAAGGTAGTGTATAATAGATACACATTATCAGAGTGTTAGTCTTCATGTGGTTTCATAAAATGGTTCTCTGATGAATTAGGATGACAACCTTTATATCATTATAAACATTAGAGGAAGGCATAGTGAAATGGAATATTGTACCTTATGGAATCAAAATCTTTGTTCATAAGGATTCTGTCTTTAGCTTTTGTGAAGATCAACCTGTTTGTTGTATATGTCTAATACCAAATTTAAATCATGTTTATTATTTTCATTGTCTATTGCTTTTTAGTATTCTGAAGGATTGGAAGTTGAAACCTCCAAAATATTAAAAATATACATACCTCAAGGGACTTTGGTAAACCAAGTACTGTTTGCCTAATTCTCTCTTGATTCCTGACCTTTTCATCAGTTGTAACACTTCACCTGGAATGCTGTTTCCTGTGTCACCACAAACCTAGTCATACCCCGTAAGTAGCCTCTTTTACTGCTGCTCATTTTCCAGGTCTTTGATGAAGACCTTATCAGTGGAATCGAACATTCATATGAGGCGAGCCTTATTTTGCAGTCCCACGCCTTAGCAGCTACCTGAAGCAGCCCCAATTATATTGTGCTTGGCTGTAGTATTACACTGTGATTACATGGTAACATGACACTCTTCCATACTGAAAACTGTTCCACAAGCACCAGAACTGAGGCTTGCTGAGCACTGTACTCTCAGATCATGACACATGCCCTGTGTCATGACACATTCATTTGGTCCCTCTTTATTTACAGAAGGCCTACCAACAGCCAGGCTGTGTTTGAGGCTACGGTGACAGGAATATGTGCCAGAAAGATCACATACAAGATGGATTAACAAAAAAAAGGACAAGCCTGAGCTCAGATTCTGCAATAAAAGAACTCTGTAATACAGAGCGATTAGGTGAGAAGGTGATGCCAAATTTACATTTCCTTGTCCAGAATATGTCTTAAATGTTTTGCTGATTGTTACCTTTCTCCTACCCCAAGTCATTTGAATATCTACTGAATGTAAAATTATTTTCAAACTTATGATTCTATATTGAATAAATCCTTCAAAATGCTTGGAGTTTTGAGATGTAAACTTAAAAATCATTAATGAAACAAAGTTACTGATATTTTGTTTATTTCTTCTTTCTTTTTGTTTGTTTGTTTTAAAATAGATTATTAGTGGAATCAAACATTTATATGAGGCCGAGCATGGTGGTTCACGCCTATAATCCCAGCACTTTTGGGGGCTGAGGTGGGCGGATCACAAGGTCCGGTAGATCGAAACCATCCTGGCTAACATGGTGAAACCCTGTCTCCATTAAAAATACAAAAAATTAGCCAGGTGTGGTGGCAGATGCCTGTAGTCCCAGCTACTCGGGAGGCTGAGGCAGGAGAATGGCGGGAGCCTGAGAGGTGGAGCTTGCAGTGAGCAGAGACCGCCTCCCGCCACTGCACTCCAGCCTGGGTGACAGAGGGAGACTCCGTCTCAATAATAATAATAATAATGTACTAATGCAATAATGTACCAATGACATTCTAAAATTTCTAAATAATGCAAAGGTAGTGATCCTTATCTTACCTCCATGTAATTTACTAACCTATTACCAAAGAAAGACAGATCTTAAAGGGTAATTAAACTCCCGCAAATTCAAATAAGTATTGGCCCCTGTTGCAGCTGTTGTCCTACATATAGTATCTTGACTAAAAAAGATTAACAAGGACTCAAGTACTTGATGTGTGTCCATTGGTCAGATAAATGTATTTTTTTCTGTCACTGTCTGTAAGGAGGACCAGAAGTAGTCCACATTCACACGTGGGAGAGAAGAGACTGCCTCTGCAGTCTTGACCCAGGTAGGTGTTTACTCTCTCATCCTATCAGAGTCTAGTCTGGGCCATCAGGATATTCCGCAGAACATCACATTGCCCTGTCATTGATTATATAATGTAATCAGACAAGATGGGCAAGAATTTCCAAATGCAAAGAAGGCATTTTCAATCATATGCATTCAATCAGATGGGGAAAAACTTACAGAGATTCAGAAGCCAATTTCATTAGTGCTCTGTGACATGCTGGGGCATTTCCTATAAAACAAAGGACAATGTAGCTCATCTCACACTTCCTACTACTATGAAGGAAGTACAAAACTTTGTAAGTCTCTTTGGATTTGGGATTGAAAAATTCTACACTTACAAAAGCTTCTCTAATCCATTTACTGAGTAACACGGAAAACCGCCAGGTTTGAAAGGGGTCCAGAGAAGAGCTGTGTAGCAGGTCTGAGCCATGCTGCAAATAGTACTTTTGCTTGGGCCATATCACCCAGAAGGCCCTAGAATATCAGACATATCTGTGACAGGCAACGTTGCCGAGTAGAGCTGACGGCAAGCCCTAACAGGCGAATAACAACTTGGAGCCATAGGAGTCTGCAGCAAGGCCATGTGATCCGCAAAAGAAAATTATACACCACTTGAAAATAGCTTCTTGCATGTTAGGTCTGGCACAGACAAAGTGCCTAACCACGGGACGCTGAGTAATCATGCAACTAAACGTACACATTATGAGGTGAATTCTGTCACACATAACACTGGGTGGCAATCCCTTATAAGAAGGAAAGAATATACTTAGTGTGATGGTTAATTGTATGTGTCAACTTGACTGGGCTAAGGGATGCTCTTCCAACTGGTAAAACATTATTTTAGGGTGTGTCTTTAAGTGCATTTCCAGAAGATATTAGCATTAAAATTGTTAGGCGCAGTAAGGAAAACACTCTCACCAAGGTAGGGGCATAATCCTATCCACTGAGGGCAGGAATAGCACAAAAAGGCAGAGGAAGGGCGTATTAGTCTGTTCTCATGCTGCTAATAAAGGCATACTCAAGACTGGGTAATTTATAAAGGAAAGAGGTTTAATGAACTCACAGTTCCACACGGCTGGGAGGTCTCACAATCACGGAGGAAGGCAAAGGAGAAGCAAAGACATGTCTTACATGGCGGCAGGTAAGACAGCTGTGCAGAGGAACTCCCATTTGTAAAACCATCAGCTCTCATGGGACTTACTCACCACCATGAGAACAGCTTGGGGGAAACCAACCCCATGATTCAATTACCTCCGCCTGGCTCCACCCTTGACATGCAGGGATTATTATAATTCAAGGTGAGATTTCAGTGGGGACACAGCCAAACTACAGCAAAGGGCGCATCTCCTCTCTGTGCTTGAGCTGGCGCATCTAGTCTCTTCTGCCCTCAGACATTGGTTCTCCTGGCTCTTGTGTATTTGAACACAGACCAGAACTTTTGACTGAATGACAGCACCGGCTTTCCTGGTTCTCCAGCTTGCAGATAGCTGGTAGACTGTGAAACTTCTCAGTTTCTGTAATTGCATGAGCCAAATCCTATAATAAATCTATATCTATCTATGTATCTATCTATCTATCTATCTCCTATTGGTTATATTTCTCTGAAGAACCCTGTTCATTACACTCAGGACCTAGCACCAGCAGGGTCAGAGTTCATTCGTAAGCAGGTGTCACTATCACTGCTACACTTTGTTCTTTCTTAGCTCGCACCTACATACCCACAGGGGATTCCCTATGATGGACTGATGGTAGAGGAGAAAAGCTGAGCTTGGGTCACACATATGTGACCTCAGTGTGTATATGCAAGGTCTACTTTTGCTCTCGAACCCAATTCAGGAATAATTTTAAAGCACGACTGTGAAAGTAGATTCTCTCAATGAGCAGAGCTTCACGAAGTGTACCTGATAATCCACTCTGAGTAGAAAGAGTTGTTTGAGGTAAGGCTACATACTAAATCATATTTTTGGTGAATAGCCTGGCTTATTGGTCAGATGCACAGAAGAAAATAGATAAGGAACCTCGTGGTCTGAGTAAGAGGCATGTAGGTGGACCTATGGCAATGTGTTAACATTTGCATGTGATATTAACTCTCATCCGAGGTTATCTACCATGGAAGAGCCACTAAATAACCAGCTAGACAAGAGTGATTCAGCCCATGGTTGTCAACCAGCCTCTGACATTGGCCAACCTAATTCTGGCACAATGGGTCCACCAATAGGGTAGCCATGGTGACAGGGCTGCAAGCTATGTATAGACCCAACAGCATAAGCTCCATACACCAAGGCTAATCTGGCATTGCTGAATATCCAACCTAAGCAAAAGAAACCACATTGCGCCACCAACAGTACTATCCCCTGAGATCAGTCATTTTGCAGCAAATTGATTACATTGAGCCCATTGCTCCCTGGAAAAGGTAGTGATTTTTTTTGGCCTAGAATCAACACACACTCCATTTGTTATTTATGCCTATTATTAATGGCTAATTTTGTTGTTATTTATGCCTATATTTAATGGCTAATTTTGTTGGCATATGACCTGTGTAGCCACATGAACAAGGGACCCCACATTTTTATTTTTATGGGAACAACAAATTATGTAGCCAGTCTTACCACAGCCTGGGTCGGTCCTTTTATCTGTAGATATACAAAGTGTTTAATACATTAATATGAATCCTACACAACATCAGGACAGACCAAATCACCCACTGCACAGCAAAGGAAGCAGCATCCACTGGTTTTATCACACACCTCACCATCCAGAAGCTGCTAGCATAATAGAACAACAGAGGGCCTGTGGTTAGCATAGTTGAGGTGCCAGCTTAGAAGGAGCACCAATTTTCAGGACAGACCTGTATTTTATAAAGGAGAATATGGAGTCCAGGCATCAAGGGATAGAGGTAAAAATGGCCCTACTTACCATTACTCTCACTGACTGACTTGGAGAAGTTGCGTCTTCTATCTCTGCAATGTTAGACTCAGTGAGCTGAGGGATCATAATGCTCAGAAGTGGAATCTTCTGCTAGGGGACACAAAAAGAGCCCCATTTCAGTTTTAAGCTTTGTTTGCCACCAGATCATTAAAGACTCCTTTCAGGAAGAGACCAACAAGCGAGAAACGGAATCACCACGTTGGTTCAGATAATTCACCCTGACTTCAGGAGGCGTGAGAACTGTTACTATACAACAGGGAAAGGCAAGGATAGGTATGGCTCCCGGGTGATCAGTTTGGGCGTCTCTTGCTATTCCTTACCCAATTGTGACAGTAGAAGGGCAGTGCTGAAGCTATGGCTGGAGACAGAGATGGTGGCCAGGGACTCAGAGCCCTCAGCAGTGAAGGTCTGGGCTATCCCCAAGTAAACCATTGAGGCCTACAGAGGTGCTAGTGGAGGGGAAGGGAAATCCTGAATAGTTAATAGAGGAAAGGAATTATAAATAAATATCAGCTGTTACCCTGATAGCAGCTGCAGCAATAAAACGATGCTTTTTTTCACGAACCACCTTCATATAAGTTTTACCGGGAAACGATACCGTCCAGAATCCTAGAGGCGATGTCTCCAGATATGGTGAACATCTAAAACCAAGCTGGGGTGCAGCAGCACTAGAGGTGGATTAGAGGGGATGCTGTGGTCCACTGCTCAGATTCTTTTATGCGGAACCAAGGTATTCACTTCTCAACTACTCTTGAGGGTTGCCACCTGACAGCTCACAGCCATTCCTCAGTAGCCAGTGTTCAATGATTATTTAATATGAGGGCTTAAAGCCTAATTTGCTTTAATTAGAAACAGCTCTAATGGGTCATCCTGGTTCCAGGACTTGTCAAATTTTGGGCGTTTGCTTTAATTACAAAACAAATTCTATTTTGTCCTCTATCTAATTCTGTTTCTCTAATTTCCTCACAGGCATTGTTGCTGAGAACACTCTCGAATAAGCGTCCTGCAGACCGTTCTTTGTATCAAAGTCTTTCTTGGAGGACAACCTGACCTAAGACATTATCAGTGATTGCACCCACAGAGTATCTGTATTAAGACCATCTAGAGCTTTGCTTAGTTCAAAGTCAAGCATTGGACTTGATACTAACACACAATTACTGCTATGAAAGTTATTGTAATCTAACCGGGAATATGAAATAACACAGATATATGGACTAGATGAGCATACAATGATTCAAGATATCAATGTCAGCAAAGGAGGAGGCATCACTGTGTATAGAGAACGAGCTTCAGCAAAATGAAAAACACAGGAAAACAATGAAGAGGGTGATCAGAGACAGATGGCAGTCATTAAATGCTAGGGATTGAGTAAATCCCACAGAAGTAAGAATCTGCTTGGTTTATATGTGTATTTCAAGTGTGTAGAACACTGCCTGGCATGGAATGGGCACCCTATAAATATTTGTTAAATGGGCCGGGCACGGTGGCTCACGCCTGTAATCTCTGCACTTTGGGAGGCCGAGGCGGGCGGACCACGAGGTCAGGAGATCGAGACCATTCTGGGCTGACACAGTGAAACCTCGTCTCTACTAAAAATACAATTAGCTGGGCATGGTGGCGGGTGCCTGTAGTCCCAGCTACTCGGGAGGCTGAGACAGAAGAATGGCGTGAACCCGGGAGGCAGAGCTTGCAGTGAGCCGAGATGGAGCCCACTGCACACCAGCCTGGGTGACAGAGCAAGACTCTGTCTCAAAAAAACTTAACAAAACAAAACAAAAAAAGTTGTTAAATGTGTCCATCTTAGTATAAACTAAAGTATTCAGAAGCAAGCCAGGCGCGGTGGATCACACCTGTAATCCCAGCACTTTGGGAGGCTGAAGAGAGCAGATCACAAGGTCAGGAGTTCGAGACCAGCCTGGCCAAGATGGTGACACCCCATCTCTACTAAAAACACAAAAATTAGCCAGGCGTGGTTGGCAGGTACCTGTAGTCCCAGCTACTCAGGAGGCTGAGGCAGGAGAATCACTTGAACCCGGGAGGTGAAGGTTGCAGTGAGCTGAGATTGCGCCACTGCACTCCAGCCTGGGCACAGAACAAGACTCCATCTGAAAAAACAAAACAAAACAAAAAAGAATTAAGAAGCAAATAACACAGTGAACAAATGCGTGTCACATTTAGGGAGAAACAACTTAGGCATACATTCAATCACATCATAACACTTTACTTTGCACTGACTATGTGACTGGCAATTGCTCAGTGCTAGAAAAACCAACATTAAGAAGACATGACTCCTGGCCCACAAAGGATCATGGTGAGTGAGGACTTCTGGCTAACGGCCTCTAGAGAGGCCAGTTTTCTTCACAAACATGTCCTGACTTAATGGCTTCCGCTTGATAAGGATTGTTTTGCTTCAGTGTCTGATCCCTAGTTTTGTACTTTCCAAAGCAATTTTCTATGAACTCACTTAAAGCTGATGTTGCACAGGCAGGGGCTGACACATATTTCTACAATGTACAAGGACCAATGTATGAATCAGGCTTATTCCATATTAACTTACAAGAACCTTTCCAATTCCAAGAATATTTGCCTCCACCCGTCTGTGGAAGCCCTCCTCAGTATCAGGATGCTTTGGAACTGCTAAATGGATACATTTGGAATCGGAATAAAATGGAGGTGAATATTAGAGAGGAATCTCTCACTCACAGAGAGTGAAGTCTAGGGAAACATACACAGCTGTAACAGAAAATGCCTTTTAAGTGATTTAAATGCTCATTCTCCCCTAGTGGAACGTGTTTCTCCTATTTTATGAATGAGATAAACACAAACCTCTTGCGATCTCACTTACCTGTTTTCCTAAGGTTTATATTGACCACCAATTTCCTCAACTGGAATCACGCTCCAGTCGTGCAGTCTTTTGGCTGTTCACTGATCTGATTTTTACGAAGAACTCTTTATCACCCTGGTAAGGCTTGGATTTCTCTGTATCTTCTCTGCTACACTTTTAGCAGCCTTCCTTTCAGGTATTTTTCCAAATGTGTTTTTGTTATAAATATTCTAGAACTTGTAAAAATATTATCATTATTGACTTGGAGAATAATAGCCTGCTGTGATGGCCAAAGGTTAGGCATCATTTAATATGTGATTTGAAAATTTAAGAATTGATATTTACATATCAACATTATGAAGAAACACTATCTCATGTAGGGCAGAGATCATGTGAGCATTCCGCAGAGCGCAGGCTTGATAAATATCAAATGACTACATTCAAATTAAAATAGCATTTGCTCACATCCCGAGTCTATATAGATAGGTGTGTTTTGTTCTTGCAGATGAGGGGTTGACTCATGATTCTGAACTTTGACATCTCTCTGGCTGTTTGAAAATAAATTGTGCATGCCAAATAAGCCCTTATGTAAGTATGATTTTTGGCAGTTTCCTGTCACAGACTGGCCATGGAAGATACACACACACACACACACACACACAGACATACACACACATATATATATATACACACACATATATACATATATTATATGTATACACACATATATATATACACATATGTTGTTCATCTAGAAACTGTGGTATTATGAGTGTACTAAAAACTAGTCACTACTAAACCAACTAAGCCCCTAGAGACTTTTGCAGCTAGGGAAAGGGAAGCAATGGTATAAACAGAAAGCCCAATTCATTTTTCATTAGAAGGAAATCACCACACTGTATATGGAAATTATGGTTCCTTTATTAAGTAGTGGAAGTGGAAAAATGTTTAGATTCTATAGATAATTCAGGTATTGCCTAAGGAGATAAAGTAGAAAACGGTTAATTACCTACTTTGACTTCTGGGCAGGACATGAATAGAAAATTTTGCTTTTGGCTTAATGGAAAGATGTTGCAGAAAATATTTTCAAGGAACAATAGATATATAATCAGAAAAACAACCACATTTAATATTTTCAGATGCTGTTCAAACAAACAAACAACTCAGAATGCTTCCCAGTCTACAGGAATTAATCTTGTAATCATTATGGGTTTTGAATATGCAAAGTATTTGATATTCATTTTAAGTTTAGTTTTCAATTAACTCTATTAATCATTTTTTCTCTGATGAAAATTTAGCTGTATCTAGTTACTGAAATAATTTATACCTTTATGTAATAGAATAAAGAATAAGAAAGGAGGCTATATTTCCCAGGAGTAAACAGGCTAAGAATAACTTGCTCACCCATATAATCCTTACATCATGATGATGACTTTGAGTTTACTCACTGCTGTCCTGAAAGTGTTAATTCAGTTACCAACAGGCAAGTATTAGATAGTGAAGTTTACTTACCAAGGTCTAACAGCCCTGTCTTCAATATGACATCTTTGAAGGGGGAAGAAAAATTTCTGAGGGTTTCTTAAAGCTGCACTATTCCAAGGTGGTAACTAGTCTGACATTAAAAAAAAAAAAATTAGGGGCAAATAGCCTCAATAGAATGAGCTTTACAGGTCTTTGAGACCATTATCATTTCTTCGCTGTAACAAAACAAAACTAAAAAACTATTGAATCTGATTTTAAATGTTGAAATAAAAATAATCAATCCAAATGTCATCTTAATTATAAATATGACACATTTGTATGTACATTCATAATATGTAAAATCTTGAAAACTTTTCAACATTTTCATAGCTTCTCATCTCCTAAACATACTATTGTTGTAAAATTGAAATTATCAGGATTCCTGGGAATATAAATACAGTGATACTGTAAAAATAGATAGTCCTCTAAAAGTCAGGGAGACAGTATTCTGCATTTTGTATTAGAAAAAACAGCATATTTAAAATAGTTGGTGACCCTGAAAGGAAATATTTTTCTGAAAAATGTTTTTTAAAGTAATTATTAGACAATTCTGATATTTTAAATTTCCCAAAGATAATCATCTCTACTTCTTAAATATTACAAAACTAACCCAGTGAAAATGTCTCAAATCTTTTATATTTCATTTCTAGAAAATGTAAATTACAAGTATATAGTGTATATATGTTTGTGCACATATACAAACCCACAATTTTATGTTATATGATAATGAAACTCTTTGCCACTTCGGGCAGATTTTCTACCCTTCCAAGTATTTCTTTCCATTCTCTTTTTAAAATTACACTTCATTTCCTTTTTTCACTATTTTGTCATTAAATCCAATAAAATTATAATTATTAACTAAGCCATTTGTGAAATGTTAATATTTAAGAAAAACATGGAAAATGTAAAGCAAATATTAAAACTGATGCTCTCTCTCTTTCTTTTTTCTCTCTCTTTTAGGCAGGAAGGGCTGTGAACCATTGAGAGAGAGAGTGAAACATCAGTTCCCCAAAGAGTTACTTTCTCAAAGTGTTGAAAGTCAATTCAACAAGTATTTATTGAGTTTCTACCCCTGCCCTTGGGGACACTGGTGATATAAAATCAAGAATCTTCCTCAACACTTGATTCATTGTGATTTAAAACCAGCAGCCTGGGGAGCCTACTCAAGGTTGCAGTTGCTCTTCATATATAAATATTTTTCTACAGTTTGAGCTTCTATGTATACCAATGTTTGAGTCTTAGAACTCTGCTTTTTTCCCCCATAGATCACTGTACAAAAGTGTTTGAAAATGATAGTGATTGAAAGGTTATCTACGTTAAAATTAGTCAATTCTTTTTAATAGAGGAAGAAGAATTTTAACTTTGAGAGAAGGTAGAAACTTATATTTTCAATATATGAGTATTTGGTTATGTTTTTTCTCTTTTGTTTGTATCTTATTAACACAGTATACTTTTGCTAACTGAATGGCGCTTTTTGTTTTTATTTCTTTTATTTTGCTATATCAATATAGCAATAATAAAGAGAATATTTAATTTGCTTAATCACTTCATAAACATTTAGAAAGCACTTACAGCTTTCCAGGCATTGTACTGAGTGCAAAATTTGGATTTCTCCTTTGATATAAACCTGAACCTTAGCTAAATTTCTTTTGAACCAAAAGGATTCATCCACGTGGGAAGAAAAACATCCAATAAACAAAATTGGATTTTCATCATCATTTCCTGTCAAAGGAGTCCGGAAAAAGAGGAAGATTCAGAAATGTTCTCTGTTTTGTTCAAGTGAAATCAGCAAGAGAGAGTCACTAAAAAGAAATAGAGAGGATTAGGACTAATCGTGTTTGAATAAAGGCGCAGATTAGAAATTGACTACGCTTATTATTAAAAACAAAAATAAAAATAAAGTACGAAAGGGAAGTGTGTTCTTTATTCAGCTTCATTAGGGACAATTGAGAAATAGCACATTTTCTGAAATGGGCTTAAAAGGAAAAGCTTCTGTTTAAGCTCCAGTTTAAAAGGAGAGCTGGAGCTGTGAGTGGAGTGGCCTAAGAAACTTAAATCTCCAAAAGTAGAAGAGGTGAAACTGGAACGCCGGGATCCCACCCACACTGCCAAGTGCAGATTCCACAGTTTTAACAGCAGTGAGAAATTTGTAACAGGGAAAAATAATCACTTCTAACTCTGTAAAATAGTGTGTGATATTTATGTTTACTTATATACCTCAATGGTTTTATCACAATCTCAGGGAACTTTATTCAATTCAAAGAAGGATCCCACAGATTCAGGTAGCCTGGGAAAGAAGGGCTAGGAGGACATGTGAATTATTGAAAAGTGGCTAAATGGTGTGTTTTGAAGTAGATAAATTGAGTTTTTATGACTACTGAGGCATTGCCTTATTTCAATTCACATTATTGGAAATTTTCTTAAACTCTTCAAACAGACCTTTTATTTAGAAGGCTTTCTATTCATGTGTGAGTAGTATTAAAGAATACTTTGGGGTTCATAGAGGTGTAACTACAACAAGGAGTACTAGTGTTTTGGATTTAAAAATCTGGGGAAGTAAAATGATAAGTAGTAATAGCATCAATGGAAACTATTAATGTATTCAAGTACAAATATTACTTTTAAATAAACAGAATTAATGACTGGAAGGAAACAAGCTTTTGGAAAAAAAATTAAGTAGACCTAAATATAAGAGTTTTGATAAAAATAAGCCAGTTTATTATCAACCAATGTCTCTAATATAACCGAAAATAAAATCCTGGTTCAAACATAGTTTTGATTCACAAAAGTATACTGTGGTTTATGTACATTTAGAAGAAAAACAATTGATTTTGGGATTACCTGCAAGAAAGGATTGTGATGGTGGCAACAGGGAGCCAAGCCATTTCCTGTAACTGATATGTAAGCTAAATTGGGTATGAACATGGGACAGTGCTTTGGGACTTTCCTGCAGGACAATGTGAACTAGAACGCTCAGAGAGGCACTAAATGCAAACATAGATGGAATAAAAAATACACAAAGGAAGGAGGCGGTTTGATTTGTCCAGTCATGCATGTTTGAGGATTGCTGATGTACTACAGGGCTGTTAGTTTTCTTTCCGCCTATTGGTCATTGCAAGGAAATGAGTTTTAGCAGGCTCAAAGTGTTGGCCTCCTAACTTATCCATATTGGTACAATAAATGGATATTCAATTTCTGAGCTCACTTCCTTGGTAGTACTTGCAAATCGAACTAGGATCTCAATAATGTGTTGCTGTAACCAAACTGCTCTCCTTTTCTACCAATAGACAAACGTGAAAACTCCCAGGGTAGAGAGGAAATTCCCAGGAAAATGGACATGCTGTTTCTAACACTTGCCAGTTTTTATAAAAAACTCAAACTTCCTCCTTGGTCTTCCTTGATATCTGCCCCAAGCCCTTTGTGTGAACGTGTCTGAAGGAAGGACAGATACACCCATATACAAGAATGCCTTGCAATCTGATTGTAGTGGGAGGCAGTGATTTACTTCCATCTGGTCATAACAACAAATTTCTGTTGTTTTTCAGAGTCGATAATGAGTAATTTCATGCATTTCAAGTCCTGGTGAGGGAACAGGAACAGTTACTTTGTTACCATTTCAGAGATACCTGGGCTAAAGCTCCTAACATATAGATACTGGGATGTGGCACGATGCACACCACCCAAGTAGAAATTCCTGGTGCATATCACCTTCCCATTCTTAGCAAGGGAATATCTGATTGGTACTGTTCAGTCAGTTTCAGCACAAGCTTGCAAAAGCATAAGAAATCCTGCTCACTTGTTCTTGAAGAGCCACCTACAACAATCTTACAGAATCATGAAGGAGACCCTGGGGCAGAAAGTGGGGCAGTTTGAATCTCCCACTCTTCGAAGCCTAGAAACAGATAACCAACTCCCCTTCTGATGATTTTCCTCTATCTTCCTCTAAACCTGAAAAGAGCTCCCATTTGCTCTGCTGGTGGGAGTTTTACTGGGCTAATAAACATGAGGTGCACCATTCGATTTATCTAGGCCCCATTATGTTGGGAGGCAGCTAAAGTTGAAAGTGAGCCCTGTAAACTAAACAGCATTGGAGTCCCTGCAATCTGGAAGGGGAAACATTCAAAGGACACTGTGAAGTTCAATTTACAGAAATAGACTGAAAATTGCTGCCAAGTGGCCCAGCAGACAATGCTTATGTGCAGTCCTCACAGATCAGGTTGTTCAATGTGAGAAAAAATGTTGTATAGCACCAGGCAGTGATGGCTTTTGTGCCATCATCTCTGAATACAGAGAATAGTGACCCAGGCATTAACACCTGTCTTGATTAACCTGGTGCCAATCTATGAGTTTTGAACATTTTCTCTCTCCTGATCATTTCTACACGTATCAGAAAATATCCTCGTTGCTCAGCCTGGCATAATCTACCCTACTGTCAATTTAGAATTGATTCCTGTTTATAAATATCCTGGCTAGACATCCTGGAATAAAATTCCTTAGACTCTTTGCTCATATGCTATGTCAGTATTCTGCTAGAATCCTTGTCAAGCTCTTGGCTTTTGAAATAAGTTATTTTCATCGATGATACTGTGAAAGGTTACATGCCACATTACACCAACACCTTCTGGCCATGCAACTTATCTCTTTACCCCTAATAAAAATGTCTTAGTCTTACATCCCAAGGAATGGTTTCAGAGCTCTTTACGATGACCTTCAGTCAAATAGGTCAACACTTATTTGAGATTTCACAATTAATGCTTTCCCGAGATGTCTTGTTTTGGAAATGACTTTTGCCATTCTGATAGAATTTAGCTTTGCTATTCAAGCTGATTTGCCCTCCTCCAGTTTTCTCAGCTACCAGATACTTGAACTTGTATTCACATTTTTCTGCTAAGCTTCTGCTGACGGGCCTCTCTAGATACCATTTGGTAGGCTGACTGAAATACAACCACACTCCAGGTCAAATGCCTTTAAGCTGAAAACCATTTCCAAGAAGGATGGAAATCTTAGCTATTTCAACTTTGTCTGTGTGACAGTGTTGAGATAAGAACAATGACGGTCTTGTGGTGTTGTTTTATTTTCCTTTTCTTTTTAGCTGTTCCGTAGCAGTTGGAGAGGATGAAGAGTTCAAATATATAGTAATTCTCATTGCTATAAATGCATGAAGCATAGAATGGAAAATAAGAATGGAACAAATTGAGTAGTCATTGTAATAACAGGTAAAATGTAATGATAACAGGTTGAAGGTTCAAGGCATACTTAATATTTGACTTTAATAAAAAGAATGTAATTTGACTTCACATTGAATCAATTTTGCAAATATAAACTCTCACTGATTTAGTAACTTTATGTATGCCATAGTTTTTAAAAATTACAGCAATGGGTAATAACAAATCAGATGAATTTATTCCTAGTGAATTTTCAGAAGACTTCTTACTACATGGTTTTCCCTTACCATATTGTCTCAAAATTTCAACATTAGAGTCTCTGTTCTGTTCTAATCAGATGTAGTGATCAAAAAGTCTACCTAAAATTATACATATATATGTACACACACACACACACACACACACACACACACACTCATTTTATAGAGGAAAAGAGAAAGGAGAGGCCACCACTTTTCCCTTTCTGTCCTATTTGATCTATTTGGCTAAAAAGCATAGAGACAGTTTCTTGCAAAATTATGCTGATGTTTATACTATATACAGACAGGTTTTCAAAACATAAGACTCAGGCATTTTTACTACATAGAGATAATTTATTGGGCTGTAAGAGTCACTCAGGAAATTTTGCTAAGGGTAAAGAGAGAAGACGAATGGCCAGAGGGCAGGGCTGGAGTAAGATGACACATACCCTCTTCCTGCATAGCTGAGGAAAATAACTTGGTTCAAAATCTGGGAGTCTGACAAAGCCTCTAATAGAATCCTTAGAAGCTGAGTGATTGGCAACCACCAGAGGCTAGTCAGGCAATGGCTGGGCTGGTTGACTTTGCTGCACAGATGTCGTCTTGGTGAGGGTGAGAAACAGGAAGTCTTGTCATTTATTTTAGCTTTCTCTGTCTTTACAATAGCCCTTTCTGCACTGTCAACACCCTGTTTTGCTTATTCTCTGTATTGACTTCTCAAACGATCACAGTTTTTACAAACGTGAAGCGGCGGTAGCTTATTTCAACTTTAAAGTCATGGATATTTTTGGTTCACAAGAAGGAAAAAGTGGCATACAAAATCTGAGGCCTAAAACATCTAGCTTAAATGGTTTAGTCATGAATTGAAACCCACAGTATTATTATATGTAGTTGAAAATCTAAGTTTAAGATACAACTATTTCATATATTACAAGGAGTCAGGTATGACCCTCGTTTTTAAGAAATAAAAGTGTCTTAAGACATTGTATTGAATGAGTTACAACGGGGAGCCAAGTATTCTTTAAATTACTTTAAATTGGGGTCTTTTTACTTTTGATTTCATTCATACACTGCTTGCTATCTAATTTTATTAAGTAATTATTAAATAATTTGTATTTATTCTAGGTATCTTCTGGATATGACATTTTTTCCCAGGGAAGAAAAGAACTAAATTTCTTTTCACTTTAAAATATTAAACATTTCACTTTATCTTTAGACTAAAGCATGCTGCCTGCCCTCAGGTTGTCTTATTCAGTAGGAAAAACAGTCTTCTCAATTCTCTTCCGAGATTTTGACTGCCTCTTCATGCTTCCTTGTTTTGGAGTTTCTCTCACTCCACCAATTAAACTTCCCCTTATTCCTTCTGCTCAGGACAATGACCAGTCATAAAAACAGAGTGAATTAATGCATTTAAACACAGTTACAACATATTTTTGTGTGTGGTCTAATTCAGTTATAGGCTAAGATAGAGGGGCTAAAAATGTGGCACCTCAGACAAGTTAAAACTGTACTTTCTTCTCATCTGTCTGGTAAGTCCCAAGATTTCTTCTATTACATTATTG
Source organism: Colobus angolensis palliatus (assembly GCF_000951035.1). Taxonomy (NCBI): domain Eukaryota; kingdom Metazoa; phylum Chordata; class Mammalia; order Primates; family Cercopithecidae; genus Colobus; species Colobus angolensis. The sequence goes on from NW_012117077.1 coordinate 2,582,667, forward strand.
TGCTTCCTCTAGAGTATTACACTTCATCAGGACTGAGGCTGGGTCACCACTGTGCTAGCACTTTAACTTCCTAGAGAAGAAAATAAAAATAAAAAGGTAAAGGAATTTCCTTTCACGAAAATGATATATGTGCAATCTCATATTCCAACGGAGAGAGCTCGGTCACTTGGCCACACGTAGGCACCAGGCAAGTTGGGAACTGTAGCCTTCTAGCTGGCTGGCTTGTGCCCCTGCTACAACCTGAAGGTGGCTTCTAACTCTAAAATGGAGAGGAGACTAGAAAGGGTCACAGCCTTAAATCTCAGCTTGGCCATGTCTGCACTACACCTTGATGCCTTCTTTCCTTCCAATCTTTTATGTCCCTTCTCCTCTGGTTGAGGCTATTTATGCATTCATTGCACCTCTTTCGGAGGACATGGAGGTCGTGTGGAACCAGAGTGTAGTTGGATATTAAATGATTTTACTTTAAGCACTAAATTGAAGGTTATTTAATTTACAAAAATGTGCTTTACCCTAATTGTTTAGAGAATATAGCTATGGCCTTAGGGAAGTATGCAGTGTGTGCTTAATTAACTTCCTAATTCACCAAATGGTTACCCTATACCTACTAGTTGAATAGAGCTGAGTAGTTTAGACACGCAAAGAATTGGAACACAAAGAAACTTTCCTCAAGTAATTTATTAACAACTTATTGAAACCTTAGTAAACAGGACAATGATTCCAAAGCTGACACAGGACAGAAGAAATGTGGAGACCTTTTTTGGATGTTATCATTGTGGCCAATGAATGCATACATTTAGTGAGAACCCCTTTCACCCTACATGCTTTTAAAAGATCTCTTTCTTGAATTAGTGTTTAAATTCCATGTGGTTTATGAAATATCTCATTATGAATATATAATTATATTAGGAAATAAATATTAATATAAAGCTACCTTCTATTCTGAGCTGTTCATCTAAATTATAAAACCCTTGTCGTTTGACTTCATTGACCATGAAAATGATGTAATTATAACATTTGTAATGTCATATATTCATTTTGTCTCTTCTTTAATGAGACAGAAAGAGTGACTCTCAAAGTTTAATGCTCCTAATCATGTCAAGTTTGTTGAAAATACGTATTTAGATCCTTATTCTCTAGGTCTCATATAAAGGCTAGAAACTGTCATTTTTCACAAGTACCTGTATTGATTGTGTGGCTACTCTTCCTCTGACTTTAAAAACATTTGGATTGAAGAACACATTGAGAAGTTGATATGAATAGATACCATGACTGAGAAGCTTTCTTTGCATAGTGTAACGTTTAGACATACATCTCTTTCTTGTGAAATTGTTTCTGCCACTGTGATTGCCTCTTTCAAGAGAAGACAATTATTCTCATTTGCCATATTAAGGAAAAAATCAGCGTATTTAAAATGCTTACCTCTGAATGAAAGTAGAATCCCACACAAGAGGCGTGATTGTAGTGATTTCTTTACTTATTTACCTATTTTTAATCAGAAAATTTTCAATAATGAGACAAATGTGTATTGCTTAATGATATAGGTATAGCATTAATTATATTCTCTTTCCTGATTATGCATTTACCACATTGCTTTTGGATTACAGCTTACACCTGAGGTTTAGAAAAACAGAAAGCAAGGAAGCAAGAAGTTAAAAAGAAAGAAAGAAGGGAAAGAAGTAGAGAAGATAGAGATAATGCAAGAAAGAATGACCGTGAAAAGCAATAGTATTTAATCTGGAAAACTCATGTGAAGGCAGACTCCATAGTTGAGCTAGTTGTGTAGAAATGATACATAAAACACCACGGATACTTTCAGCTTCCCCACCTACCCCACGCCACTCTCACTGTGATCCCTGGAAAACACCAGTGCCTATTTTTCAAATTGATTATTGACTCAACTTGGAAAGCATCTGATTTTATTGAAGGTGCAATCGAAGTACTATTTCATGTTTTCTTAGGAAGTATCATTTTCCAAACGTAGAAGATCGTCTTCAGAAACACAGTCAGTGTTCTTGCCTTTCAAAACCTGTCTCCGCATTTTGCCAAAGCCCAATCGTTCTAATTTTAACCTTTAATTTCTTAGAGTAGATAATCATCTTACAACCACAAACAGTAGGCTGATTTCTTGCCCGCTCTTCCCATCTTTACCACTACCATCATTGATGTTTATTGATTTGAGGCTTCTGCCTCACAGTACTTAATTAATTTCAAACACAGCAGAATATTTGGGGATTTTATATTCAGGATCCCATTGATTTCTTGTCTTGCCAGTTTTAATCAGATTTGGGAAAAGGGAAGATTATGTCAAGGCTGTCTACTCATCTACTGCTTAAAAATGATACAAACTCAATCATTAGAAAACACTTCATTTGAATAATGTATCTAAGCCTCGAAGTGATCAATTATACACACTAGGTGTTAACATAATAATATTTAGTTTAAACATCAGAACGAATGTGTTCTTTAATTAACAGATGTAGTATGTATCTCACATGACCATTTAAAAACAGAGTATTCATTTAAACATACAATGAAATCTTTATTACATATTTCAATATCATTCATATAGAACTACTTTTCTGTCAAACTCCCACATCAAAATGTCTAATACTAGACTGAAATCCGTGGAGCCTTGCAGGTTTGTGTGCTCAGTTTTAATGATAAACCAAAGAGTCAAATACATCATTTCAAACTGTTCTCAAAAGGCAGTCTTTTGAAAGAATATACGTGCAATTGCTGTTTTGTGGTACAACAGTGACAACCAGTGGCTGCTGGATTTCACTTTAGGCTCACCATTTATTGCAGACTTTATGAAGATGAACCCGTATCTAGCTTTAATAACCAACAGTCAGAAACAACTTGCTTCTTATTTATTTTCATCTCATTTTTCTACTAAAAAAGGTTAATATTTACCACCTGTCTATTTGGGAAATCTTTGTTTTGTTGACTAAATATGTGGAATGTAGATTAAAATAGCTTTACTATGAAGTCACTGCCAATGCTAACATAAAGGAAGTGACAAGGATTTTTGATGGGTTCACCCTCAAATACATGAATCCAATAACCTATTATTGTTTCTCTTACCTTCAGAGGAAAGAAAACAAATCTACTAGGTGTATGTAAAAATAAATAAATGAATAAATAAAACAGGTCAAGGCACTGTGGCCAGTGGCCAGACAGTTGGGGATTGTATAATTATTTACAACGTGAACGTCCCAGATTGGTCTTGTCTTCCTTCTTAAAAGGTTCATTATTCCATTCAAATGGAAGTCTTAATGGTGTGAAGATTTGCTAGATACAATAAGATGAATAATGTAAAGTTCAACTCTGGATTATAGACTTGTGGAGACTCCAAACAGTTAAAGGTAATGGTTTGATTCTTGCATTTATTTCAAATTTCTTCAGAACAGGTCTATTTATAATTTACTGGAAGTCTCTCTGAGACACAGCAATCTGGAAATACCTTTTTTTATTCTCTCTCTGTCTCTAACATCTATGACACTCCTACTCTGTCTCAAACTGTCTTTCTTTTTCTGTCTTTTTTTTTCTCCTGAGTGCTGCTCCAGACCTTCATTTCCTCCTCCCTGGCACTGCTCTAAGAGTGCTTATGGCAAATTTGCTTCTGTAATCATAACTTGAACCCATCTGGGGATGAGATTGGCTACAAGCTTAGTATTTCCACTTAACATATTCATGATTAGCATGCACAGAAGGAGTAGAATTAGGATGAATGTTTTTGGAACAGTACAGATAAATCCTCATAAATGTAGTACAACAGCTCTGGAAACGCACACCGCGGAAATGTAATGAAGCTGAACTCTGTGGAGAGTTTGGTATTCTCAGTACCCTGCCTCTCCTAATGAACTCATTTAGATTAGAAAATGGATTTAATATTTTATTGGAATTAACCTGAGCCAGTAAAGAGGATTGCGCTTTCTTTCCATAAATATAGTGATGTTACAGGGTGAGGTAGCGTGTTACATGAATATTAAGCACTTTATGAATACTGTCATGAAGCCAAAAGGAGTAAGGTGATTATATTTTAATATAGTGGTACTGTTCTTAGAATAATTAAATTTCAATAGCAGGAAAGGGATATTTTTCAATGATTTAAATAAAAGTTTTTGGTGCATTTTCAGATTTAAAATGCCATGTGATTAAAATTAAACTCAATATAGAACATTTAAGTAACCAGCCCCAGCAGAAGTTATATTTTACCAAGTGGAAAATAAAAAACAAATAAACTTGGTGAAAAAAAGAAAACTAAGACTCTGAGTTTGACTAAAGACAAGGATGATCTCCTCGCTAATATGAAGAAAACTGTGTATTTACTCACCTCTGACTATTCCAGTGGATAAGACTGTCAAAGAATAGAATTTTGCTGAATCATTGGCTAGGTTCTTTTTCCTTTTTGTCATCTTTTTTTTCAGTGCAAACTCATTCGTGTTCCTTTTGTATGATGAGTGGATGCTTTTCTCATTTTTCATAAGAAATTCATGTAAGATTAAAATGTGACCTATAAAGGCAGAAACTCATGAGTCATCATGTCATCTGATGACTCAAAGGACATGAATTATGGGCAAGGGAACTAATATCACACTTTTGTAATCTTAAAACAATAAACTGTAGGATGAATCTGATCCATCCTTAAACAAAGGGCAAGCTCTGGCCCTGGAGTGCCATTTCCACCCACTGTGTGAAGTCAGCTGCTGTGCATATGTGCACCCGAGCTTTCACGGATTTTACAGGCTAAGGCACAGAGAGCGCTGCGTGCTGGAAACTGAGGTTAGGTCTTGAGGCTGTGCAGAGATCTTCTGATGAAAGCTGAACATGCACTGTCAAGTTGTTCAAGCATGTACACAGAGTTGGTTTAAGGAAAGCCTTTCACTTCTCCTCCATCCCACCTATGCTGGGGAAACTTTTTTCCCCCTTTATGTGGGTGAAGGCATGTAAGGGGGTCCTTCCTCTCTGTGTGTTTTTTAGATTTCTCGCCATTCCATATATGCAAAGTTCCCTGATGGATGCTCTTTTAAGTTTCTGTCACACTGGGGCTTTGAGCTAATGCTGTTAAACTGGAGCTAAAGGAAATCAGCTGCTTGCTGAGTATGGAAGCAGGGTCGGGGTGGGGGGCATTAAAAAAAAAAAACGTAGGCCCTAAATATGAGATGCCAGCATCGGTGCTGAGCAGCTGGTGAAACTGGCAAGAAGGCTGTTCGCCCTAGCACAGGAAGATCTTCTAGAAGGAACTGCTGGAGTACTGATGAAGAAAAGCAAGCTGGGGAGCCCTCATGGAGACAAGAAGAAAAGAAACCAGGACAGAAATAGGAAAACAAGGCGGGTGAGGAGAAATTGCTAGAAGCTTGCAAGCTGCTGGCTTCACAAAGATCCCTGATGAGGCCTTTTGTTCCACTTCATCTCCATTTCTGTGCTTCTTCTTACTAATTGTGATCTTCTGGTTGCCTTTTTCATTTTCGTGCCTCTTATTTTATTATCAAAAAGGTTAAGATATAGAGTACAAAATTTTTACCATATTTAGCCAAAATATGCATTTCTCATGCCCAGGACCTGAATAGGGTTAGGGTAAATCGGAGTGGGATGGGAAATTATTAAAAATGTTGCTGAAATAATCAAAATGAGACATCCAGAAAATCTTTAACTTTTTATGTTTTCTACAAGGATCTGGCAGTGAGATGTATGAGGCTTTTCAATCAGGCAACTTAGACTGAAAAAGGAATTTGTAAATTTCTTTATCAACTTCTTTAATATATCAATGGTTAGTCTGGCTGACTTAATTCAGAAAGCTCATTTGACGTTTAGAGACTATATTTTTTGTTTCTACAGCTTTTCATTTTGGAGGAAGAAAAGAAGATATGGGAAAAAGAAATGGTGTGGTGGCAATTTTCATAACACTGGGGATGGTCAATGAGAAGCAGAGAAAGGAAAGGAGGAGAGTGTCCTTATTCTCTAGAAGCTAGAATAGTGTCTCTGTTTTCTCTCTTTGGGCTAAAGTCCTAATTGGAGAGATCTGAATTATATAAGTATGTGGCCTCTATTCCCTGCCACTTTTTAGATTCTAGGATGAGATGATTTGCAGAGTCTCTTCTTTCAGCCTATGAATCAGCTCCCACAAGGTAAACTTAGCAGCTCACAGTAAACAGAACACACAGCAGATGAGTGTGGGGTAAGCAGCCATGAGGTAACCGAAGTGTTGACCAAGAACCAGAGGAAAGAGAGGCAGCAATGCATAAAGACCCTGCCCCCCCCCTTTTAATGCCATGTTGTTTTGCATCACTTTAAGGGGTGGGTTCTCTGTCTTGCCCTTCTGTCTTTCACCATGAGATGATCCAGCTGGAAGGCCCTCACCGGATGTCAGACCCTCAACCTTAAACTTCCCAGCTTCCAGAACTGACAGAAGTAAATCTCTGCTATTTATAAATTACCTAATCTCAGGTCTTCTGTTACGGAAGCATAAAGCAGGCTAAGACAAAAGATCTATTGACACCATGATTTTGGACTTCTGGCCTATAGAACTGTAAGATAATAAATTTCTGTTGTTTTAAGGCACCAAGTTTGTGGCAATTTGTTAAGGCAGTCACGGAAAACTAGTACATACTCAGAGACCATTCTGGAAATGTTGGCTAGTGGGGAGTTGAGACAAAGTTGGAAGACAAAAATATGAACAAGTGGACATTTTTTAAAAATTCAATGTCTAGGCATTAAGTGAAGAATTAGTAAATGATCATCTCGTAAGTGTTCACAGAGGTTAGACATTTAACATTTCCCTTGCTAATCAAACAAAGAACAGTTCAAGAAAGAAGAGCACTAGGCTTATTACCTCGGTGATGAAATAATCTTCACAGCAAACCCCATGACACAGGTTTAGCTGTGTAATAAACCTGCACATGTGCCCATGAACTTAAAACAAAAGTTAAATCAAAAACAAAAAAAAGAAAGAAGGAAAAAAGGAACAGCTCAGCCTCATAGTAAATTAAAAAAAAAAAATCATTTCCTTTGCCTGTTCCTCGTGTAGTAGGGTGAACCTTTTGAATAAATATATGAATTGAACGATGAAATATGTTTTGAGATGGCAAGTGCAGAGGAGAAATTTACATAAAGTAAAAGCTCTGTGTCTGTTCCATTTCTCAGGTTTTATAATTCATATTGTTTAAAAGTGAGAAAGAACAATGGTAAAATAACTTTGATGACTAATTCTCTAATTTATACAGTATTCTTTTGAACTTGGTTGAAGTATTGGATTCAGACTAAGGATATGTAGATAGGTGAATAATACTTTACAGTTTATAATGTGCACTCTTACTATCTCAATTATTTTTCACAGTAATATTTTGATGTAAATATTATTTCCTAATTTTACAGCTGAGAAAATAGAGGCTCAGAAAAGTTAAATGATATTCCCAAAGTCAGTTCAGAGGTGGAGTCAGGGGCCGGGCGTGGTGGCTCATGCCTGTAATCCCAGCACTTTGGGAGGTCGAGGAGGGCAGATCATGAGGTCAAGACATGGAGTCCATTCTGGCTAACAC